>NC_137805.1:43103503-43343503 GCF_963383645.1 Muscardinus avellanarius
CTGGGGTATATGCCTGTAATCCCAGTATTTGGGGGCTTAAGACAGGAGGATTGCAGGTTTGCAGCCAGCCTCAGCGATTTAGTGAGGCCCTAAGCAACTTATCAAGAGTCTGTTTCAAAATAAAATAGGGCTAGGAGTATAGATCGGAGGTAGAATGTTCCTGTGTTCAGTCCCCTGTACCACTAAATAAAGAAAGAAATAAATAGCACTGGATGTGTAGCTCAGAGAGAGAATGCCCCTGGGTTCAACTTCCAATACCCAAAAGAAAACATAACAAAAAACATAGATAACTGTGTCTAACCATAAAAGTTTCTATTCATGTATGGGAGAGTCTAAGAATGTGTACCTTAATTGGTAATCCTGATACTGCTGGGTTAAGGACCACGCTTTCTACTCTCATGACTGGCTCTCTCGTTTTAGCTGTGCAGGGAGGTAGCCCAGAAAGACAGCAATTGTACTCAGCACTTGGCCTTGGGGGGACCAGAGTTGAAGGGATCACGGACCCCGTGAGTCACATTTGGAGGGAAGGAGAATCTAGCACAGTGCCTGGCACACAGTACTCAACACTTGGTGAAAGTACTGTGTGAATGTATGTCATTGTCAATATGATCCACGTTGTGATGTGAAACTATAGTGTACCAGTAAAAACATAAAGAAAAGCCGGGCGTGGTCTGGTCAAGATAAACCGGGCCAATGCTTTCAATCTATTAGTATTAGTAGCAATAGATAGAATCCATAGCATACCCATGTTTGCTAAAAAAAAAAAAAAAAAAAAAAAGTCCTTCCCCTTATTCTGGTACAGAGCCTTTCTTTCCAGAGGATAAGCCTTTCCATAGAGTTGGCCTGACTGTTAAACACACACATGCAGGCACACACGCACACACGCACGGAAAGATTTAAATTCAGGAGCTCTGAGGTTTGCAAGATGCCCCTTATACAGAGTAGCAAGGCACCAATGCCTTCCCAGAGAGAAACAAAAAGTTTGCAAGATCACACATCGCTGTACCAAAGTACCCATGAACCAAGCCAACTCCGCCAGGTGCTGACTCTGATGAAGAATTAGTTCCTTAAGCCGGGCGTGGTGGCGCACACTTGTAATCCCCACACTTGGGAGGCTGAGACAGGAGGATCGCACGGGTTCGAAGCCAGTCTCAGCTACTGAGTGAGGCTCTCAGCAACTTAGTGAGACCCTGTTTCCAAATAAAATATAAAATAGGTCTGGGATTATAGCCCGGAGGTAGAAAAGCCCCTGGGTCCACCCCCAGTACCACCAAAAAAAAAAAAAAAAAAAAAAAAAGAATTAGATCCTTGAGCTTGGGGCCTCGAGGCTCTACAGCCTATTGCAGCCCCAGAGCTCCTCACCTGGCCCAAGTCCTCTCCAGCGGCTGACCCTCGGGGACTCTGTCCTGGCCCTCCTCCCTGTGGACACATTCCCTTTACATCTCCCAAGGCCCAGTCTTGTAGTTGAAGATATCCAGTCCCCACCCAGACCACAGACAAGCAACACTTCAGAAGTCATCGCTGGGCGGCTGAGGTGAAAGAGGTCATGAGTCGGGGAGAGGAATTTTAGGGGCCAGTCGGCCTGAGGCAGCTGTCCAGCTGCCCTTCAGGCAGGCCATCTGAGCCGCTGCCACCGGTAGGACAGATGCAGCCCTGGTGGTCAGCCATCACACCCGCCAGGCAGGTGTAGTCACACACTGACACTGTCAGTAAAGCCAGGTCAGACCCGGCGGCCCAGGGGGATGTGGGGTAGGCTCAGTGGGGCAGAGGCGCAGCTGGACTCTGGCGGGCACAATCAACGGCCACTGGACTCGGGCAGACGTGGTCAGCTGACGCGTACTGCTGTGTGAGGTGGTGGCGGATGGGGTGGTCCTAGGTCTCCTGAAGCTGGCTAGGTGTGGTCAGTCGATCCGGGCCCATTAAGCAGAGATGTGGCCAAGCAGCCGGCACAGATGGAGTCAGCCGCACACAGGCGGCCTGGCGGGTCAGATGCGGCTGGTCAGCACAGATGGGCTGCCCAGTCAGGCGCAGGCGGGCCGCGGTCAGACACACTGGCAGGCCCAGGTGCCACAGGCCAGGTAGGCGCGCTCGGTCAGCTGCGGTCAGGCGGCCAGGTCGGGCAGTCGGGGTCCGTCAGGCACCCACGAAACGTGTGTCCGTCAGACCTGGTCAGACACACTTGGATCATCAGGCAGTGACGCGCCTGCGGACAGTCAGACCGGGCGGGCGGGCCACAAGGTCCGCTCAGCCTGCGCCTCGTTGGGGCGGGGCCTTTGCGGTGGGCGGGGCCTCGTGGTGGGCGGGGCCTAACTCCCAGGGCCGTCCGCGCCTGCGCGCTCACTGCCTCGGAGCCGCCTCTGGGTTGCCATGGCAGCGGCACACCAGCTCCCTGCCAGCCCGCGGAGGGAGGACTCGCCTCTAGCCCAGGCTGGCCGGGCCCCCCACCTTCTTTCTCCGCTCCGGGGCGACCTACGCCTGCGGACCGAGGGCTGGGCTTGCGGCCGGCCAGGGAGTTGAGTGGGCCTCGCCGGCACAGCAGCAGAGCCTCTGGTGAAGGGTGGCCGCTGCATCGCAGACGGGGATGACTGGGGATGACTCATGTAAGGCTTCGCCATAGGAGTGACAGGCCGGAACCTCTGTTCCTCAGCCCTTCGGTGCCCTGCACTCCCCTCAGGCGCAACTGAGCTCCAGAGGCGCGTCCAGCAGAGAGAACAGCCCATGCGGTGATGTGCCTGGGGGACTCTGGGCCTAAAGACAAGGACAGGCATTCACCTTGTACCAACCATTGTAATGAAAGCTTAACATACAGTTGTTTTTAAAAATGGTACTGGGAGCCGGGCATGGTGGCGCACGCTTGTAATCCCAGCATTTGGGAGTCCGAGACTGGAGGTTCGCGGACAGCCTCAGCTACTTAGTGAGGCCCTTTGCAACTCAGTGAGACCCAGTTTCAAATTAAAGAATTAGGAAAAAAAAAAAAAAAACTAGGGCAGGGGGTATAGCTCGGAGGTCAAATACTCCGGGTTCCATCCCCAGACCCGCAATAAATAAATAAATAGTACTGGGGATCGAACCCAGAGGTGTTCTACCTCCAATCTACACCCGAGCCCTACTTTATTTTTTTATTTTGAAACAGGGTCTCACTAAGTTGCTGAAAGCCTCATCGAGTTGCTGAGGGTGGCTGCGAACCTGGCTCCTCCTGTCTCAGCCTCCTAAGTACTGGGATTACAGGCGTGCTCCACCACACCGGCTAGCAAACAGTATTTACAGTAGGTCACCTCACAGTTTTCCCTATATAAGGACTGCCTTACAGACGAGAAACCAAGCCCAGAAGGGCTTGTCTGGTGACTTGCTCCGGATCAGGGTCTGTGAGGTGCAAAACCCAGAGTCTAACCCCCACGTGTTGGCATGTGGCCCTCAGTACACTCTGGTGGGGCGCAGTGGCACACACCCTCAGTACACTCTGGTGGGGCGCAGTGGCACACACCTATAGGCCCAGCTGTAGGCTGGAGGATGGCTGAGGACCACAAGTTGGAAACCAGCCTGGGCAACATAGCATAGCAAGATTCTGTCTAGAAAGTCAAACACCAAAACGCACTCTGGTCTCTCCTCGTGATCTCCAAGGGCATAGCGGGAGCGTCCTTCAGCAGGTCTCTCTGGTCACCTTGGAGCCCCCAGCCCTATGCTGGGCCCATAGGAGGGTCCTGTGTATGTCTCTGCCTCAGGACTCAGTACAAGGAGCTATCAAGACTGAACTTAGCCAAACCAGGGGCCAGACTACAGATATGTCTGTCTCACAGCACAAGAAGGGGAGGCCTATGGGATGAGAGAAGCCTCTGAAAACTTGGGTGGGCTGTTAGTGGGGAAGCCCAGGGTTGTGGCTTCAAGTCCAGTGGTCTGTAATCAAGTTCCAGGTTCAGCTGGAGCAAATTGGGAGTTACAAATACATCATGGGTCATAAATTTAAATGCCTACAGAGGTAATGGGATTCGTGAAATTGAGTCGAGGGCCAGACTGGAACCCTTGCTGCATCTAAGAGGGACATCTGCCTCTCTGTCTTTGCCCAAAGCCCCACTGTCTCTAGTCCTCTGGTTAGGTAATATTGGCTGAGTCAGTTAGCATGGAGATTTAGTTATTCCATCTATATAATGAGAAGGAAAATTTTAGCTTTATCTGACATGAAGAGAGAGAGAGAGAGAGAGAGAGAGAGAGAGAGAGTGTGTGTGTGTGTGTGTGTGTGTGTGTACACACATGCATGCATAGTGTTACGGTTTGAAATGGTGGGGTTCTTTTTCTTATTCAACTAAGGTTGGTTGAATAGAAAAATTAAAACTAACAGGCAGCTCAGTGCAGCTTTAACAAATCTTTATTACAAAATTAGGAAATAGAGCAGTAAGAAATAGAGAAGAGAAAGAAAAAGCAGTGTGCTGACCGAAAATGGAACTCCGGCCCCTTTTGGGGACCCCAACCCTTAAATAGATTTTGTATTGGTATCTTTCTCATCAGCGTTACCAAGGCAATGGGCTAGTTACTTATTCCCTAGCCAGGTGGTGCCTCTTTGTCTCCAGGACAGTGCACTTCCTAAGTGCAAGGGTCAAGAATCTACCTGGCCCTCGACTCTATTGTATTGGGCAGTATTAGCTGCTCATCAACTAGGGTGCTCTGAAGCCACACACAAAGTTTACCTTCCCTTCGCCCAAGCCGGATCACAGAGGAGAGGAGGTAAACAGAGGCACCGGTTGCCTCTTTTGTAGTTTTAGAGCTAAAGGCTTCAGTTGACTCCAAGGCTTTTACTATAGGTTAATGATTAGAATGAAGGGCAAAGACAGAGAGGACCTCTGCATTGTAGTTGCTGTAGCCCTCTCCCTGCCTGAGCGCCTGCACAGCACCTAGGCTCTGACTAGATCTTACACTTTGGAAATTATCAAAGCAATTTTCCAATGCCAGCACCTTAATACATTTTGATGCCTCTTCCCAATACTGGCAGACATAGGTTACTGGGAATTAAACCCAGGGGCATTCCACCTCCAAGCTTTACCCCCGCCCTATTTTATTTTTTACTTGGAATCAGGGTCTCACTAAGTTGCCAAAAACCTTGGTAAGTTGCTGAGGCTGGTCTTGAACCTGTGATCCTCCTATCTCAGCCTCCCAAGTACTAGGATTACAGGCATGCACCACCATGCCCAGCTACTAGTACATTTTTTTAATTTTATTTTTGTGGTACTGGTGGTTGAACCCAGGGGCATTCTACCTCTGAACTGCACCCCAGCCCTATTTTCTTATTTTGAAACAGGCTCTCACTTAAATTGATAAGAGTCTCACTATTTGCTGAAGCTGCCCTCGAGCCTATGATCCTCTTGTCTCAGCCTCTTAAGTACTGAGATTACAGGCGTGTGCCATGATGCCCTGCTTAGTGCCCTCTGAGGACCCCAGAAAGACCCTGTCTAAGAATTAGAAGTTAGGCCATCACTAGACCCTGAATCTGTTGGCTCCTTGGTCTTAGACTTCCAAGCCTCCAGATTGTGGGGAAAAAAAATTCTGTTGTGTACAAACTACCCAGTTGATGGTATTTTTTTTAATTTTACTTATTTTTTTTTTTTGGTGGTACTTGGGGTGGAATCCAGAGGCTTTCTACCTCCAGGCTTGGAAACAGGGTCTCACTAAGTTGCTGAGAGCCTCACTAAGTAGCTGAGGCTGGCTTCGAACCTGTGCGATCCTCCTGTCTCAGCCTCCCAAGCACGGGGATTACAAGCGTGCGCCACCACGCCCGGCTAGTTGATGGTATTTTGTTATAGCATCAAGAATGGACTAAGGCATTGTGGTACAGAGATAGGGAAGAAGTTGTTTTGGGAATGATTCAAGTTCAAGAATAGAGCCCCAAATTCAAGCGGTGATTATAATGAGGTTGTGAGCAGGCTGTCTGGCAAACACTCTCACAGGGCCCTACTGTCAATCAGACTGCCGCGCTGCAGACGTGCGCTGCTGTTGATAAGGGGAGCGGGGACTGCGGTGCCCAGCGCAGGCGAAGATGGATGTTGTGCGGTTTGTTTCCCAAGTGAGCTGTGTGGGAGCTTGAAGATCAGCAGCCTTCCTGCTAATGAGCTTAGAGCTGTTGGCCTAATAAGCACCCTTGTCACAGGCCTGACGTGTGATGTTCCCTAAGAAGGGATAGGGATGCTATTTTTTCCTGTGTCATCCTTGATCTGAGAAAGGCAGAAGGACTCAGCAGATTCAGCAGTCATACTGGGCGCACCCCGGCTCAGGGTCTGCCCTGGGATCTCCGGGCCCACGCCTCCAGTCTCACTAAGGATGCTCAGAATTGAACAACAGTATTTTTTTTTTCCGGTACTGGAGATTGAACCCAGGGACATTTTATCTCTGAGCTACACCCCCAGCCCTGTTTTTTATTCTTTATTTTTGAAACAGAATCTCACTAAGTTGTGGAGGGCCTCACTAACTAGCTGAGGCTGGCCACAAACCTGGGATCCTCCTGTCTCAGCCTTCAAAGTACTGGTATTACAAATGTGCACCGCCACGCCCAGTTGAGCTACAGTATTTTTTATTTTTATTTATTTATTATTTTTTTTTGGTGGTACTGGGATTCCTGGAAGCCCTTCTACCTCCAGGCTACACTCCCAGACCTATTTTATATTTTTGAAACAGGCTCTCTTAAGCCAGCGCAGCTGGCTTCGAACCTGCGCGATCCTCCTGTCTCCGCCTCCCAAGCGCGGGGATTACAAGCGTGCGCCACCACGCCCGGCTCTGAGCTACAGTATTTAAATCACCTAACTGTCCACTCATGGAGCTGTGACTCCCAGAATCTCTGGCCTGCTTTGAGTTTGAAAGCCCTTGAAGCTAGGAGTCTTCCAGAAAATAAACTAGTAAGTAGAGCATATAAAGCTAAATCTCAATATAATGCCTGCATATAAGAAGTGCTTCCTATAGGGTGTATTCATCCGAGTCACCCCTCCATGCCACTTGGGTATGGGGGTGTATTTCTATTTTCTGTATTTCTATCTTTCTAAGAAACTTCTTTAAATCTTCAAAAAAAATGCTCCCTATAGTTAGTGAGAGAATGAGATATTGTATAAGTGAAGGAAATAAATAGGGCAATATAATAATAACTAGAAGAGACCACCTTGAGATGAGAGGACAGAAGTCTCTCTATTTAAATTGGAAGCAAGGGCTGCAACTCAGGGGCAGTCTTTCCCAGCATGTGTGGGGCCCTGGGTTTAATCCCCAACACCGCCAAAAATAGTAGTCCGAGGGAAGAAAACCGAGCTGAGACATACAGGATGAAAACACAGAGAGGCTTGCTAAAAAGCCATGAAGAGCCTTCCAGGTAGAGGTCACGTGTAAAGGCCCTGAGGCAGAGTAAAGCTTGGTAAGTGGAAAGAGCGGGGAAGGCCGGGGAGGGCGGACAGGCTGGGATATAGAGGAAGGAGAGCGTGGGTCATGGAGGGCACCAGCGAGAAGTCTAGATTTTGTCCTAAAGCGATAGAAGCTGCGGCTGAAGGCTTAAATGGAAAAGTAACAAGTTAATTCCGGCTTCTGAAGGAGGAAGGGCACTGGAAGGGGGAGTGGAGGAAGCAGCAGGGCCGCTCAGAGGCTTTGTGAGGACGGGGACATTGCTGGGGTGCGCGTGCTCACGGAGCAGAGCGTTCCAGCAGAACTTTCTGCAATGGTGGGGATGGTTGAAATTCCAGGACTTGGGAGGCTGAGACAGGAGGATCTCAGGTTCATGGCCAGTCTCAGCAACCTAGCAAGGCCCTCTGCAACTTAGTGAGACCCTGTTTCAAGATAAAAAAAATCAGGTTGGGGCTGGGCATGGTGGCATACATGTGAAATCCCAGTACTGGGCAGGCTGAGACAGGAGGATCACAGGTTTGCAGCCAGTCTCCACTACTTGTGAGGCCCTCTGCAACTTAGTGAGACACTGTTTAAATAAAAATAATTAAAAAAAAATAGGGCTGGAGGTATAGCTTGGAGGTAGAATGCCCTGGGTTCAATCCCCAGTATGGCAAAAAAAAAAAAAAAAAAAAATCAGGCTGGGGGTGTAGCTTGGAGGTAGAATGCCCTGGGCTCAATCCTCAGTAACATACACACACACACACACACACACACACACACACACACACACACACACACACGGACTGGAGGTACAGCTCAGAAGTAGAATGCATCTGGGTCCAAACTCTAATATAATATATGTGTGTATGTATTTATATATTCATATATTTATCTATGTATATGTAGGTATGTTTATGAGAAATAAAGAGTCTTAAGCCTGAACCAATCCTTTGATCTTTCTTTACATTTCCAGAACTGTAGACAGGAAAAATCAGAAGCCTTCACAAAGTTTGAAAATTCACAAGAATGTTCATCTTGGCACTGATAAAAGCTAAAAGCAGCCGGGCATGGTGACACACGCTTGTAATCCCCGCGCTTGGGAGGCTGAGACAGGAGGATCGCGCGGGTTCAAAGCCAGCCGCGCTGGCTTAAGAGACCCTGTTTCCGAATAAAATATAAAAAATAGGTCTGGGAGTATAGTCCGGAAGGGTTTCCAGGAACCCCACTACCACACACACACACACACACACACACACACACACACACACACACAAATAGCTAAGAGCATAATTTTGGGCTTTTTTTTTTTTTTTCAGTACTGGGGATGGACCTCAGGGACAAGCGTGTGCCCCATGCTCGGCTTAAAAGCATAATTTTTAACCTGTCTGGTTTGACCTATCAGGAGAGTGCGACATCACTGGTGTGTTTCACCTTTTTTTCTTTTTCTTTTATATTAGGATTTGAACCCAGAGGCAGCCTACCTCTGAGCTACACCCATAACCATTTTTATTTTGAAACCTGTGATCCTCCTGTCTCGGCCCCTCATACTGAGATTACAGATGTGCACCCCACGTGGGCAGCGCGTCTCCCCTGACGCTTCCTCTATTCGTTCCCAGGACACGACGCCCTTTGGGTGGTTCTACTGTGGTCACTCCTCAGCCTCTTTCTTGGCTCCTTCTCAACAGTGTGACCTGTAAACACCCAGGGCTCAGGTGAGAGAGAGAGAGAGAGAGAGAGAGAGAGAGAGAGAGAGAGAGAGAGAGAGGATGTGTGTCTCATATGGTCACATAAATTTAAAAACATCTATATGCTAATAATTCCCAAATGTGTCTTTGTAGCTCAGACTCTCCCTGCATGCCAGACTCTTTTTTTGCAGCTCTGGGGATGGAACCCAGGAGCATTCGACCTCCGAGCTACACCCCCTGCCCTATTTTTTTATTCTTTATTTTGAAACCGGGTCTCACTGAGTTGCAGAGGGCCTCACTAAGTAGCTGAGGCTGTCCTCGAACCGTGATCCTCCGGTCTCAGCCTCCCGAATGCTGGGATTACAAGCGTGCGCCACCACGCCCGGCTCATGCCAGACTCTTAAATCCAACTGTGACCTTGACATTTCCACGTGAATGTCACACAGGCATCTAGTGGTCTAGTGTCCAGCAGTGAGCTCCTGACAGTCCCCCAAGCTTGCGCCTCCTATGATCGCTCTCCTCTCAGCTTATGGCAACTCCCTCCTTCATTTGCTTAGGCGAAAGCCTGGGAGTCCTCTTTATCCATCTTTTCCATTCACACTTCACAAATGGACTGTTAGCAAGTCTTGTGGGCTCCACATTATAGCATATCCTGAGCTTAGCCACTTTTTGTCCTTATCCTGGTACAGAGTCCTCCCTTATCTAGGGGAATAATATGTTCCACGACCCCCATCGGATGCCTGAACCATGGACAGTACTGAACCCTGCAACTAAATGCCTTTTTTTTTCTTGTACTGGGGCCTTCTATCTCCTAGCTACAACTCCAGCCCTATTTTTATTATTTATTCATTTTTATTTATTTATTTTTGTTTGTGGGTCTGCGAATGGAACCCAGGGGCATTCGACCTCTGAGCTACAACCCCTGCCCGATTTTTTTTTTTTTTTTTTTTTTTTTTTGGTGGTACTGGGGATGGAACCCTTCTACCTCTGGGCTACACTTCCAGACCTATTTTATATTTTTATTTGGAAACAGAGTCTCTTAAACCAGCGAGGCTGGCTTTGAACCTGCACGATCCTCCTGTCTATGCCTCCCAAGCTCAGGGAATACAAGCGTGCACCACCACGCCCGGTGTGATTTTTTATTCTTTATTTTGAAACAGGGTCTCACTGAGTTGCAGAGGGCCTCACTAAGTAGCTGAGGCTGTCCGCGAACTGCGATCCTCCAGTCTCGGCCTCCCGAATGTTGGGATTACCAGCGTGCGCCACCACGCCTGGCTTTTTTCTTTATTTTGAAACGGTTTCACTGAGTTGCAAGCCGAGGCTGTTTGTGAACCGCAGATCCTCCTGTCTCAGCCTCCCAAACGCTGGGATTACAAGTGTGCACCACCATGCCTGGGCTTCAGTGCCTTTTCAATCTTAACTAAGTACTTATTGTGGGGGTAATGTTTGTTACCTGTAATTCATGCAGGTTTGATCACTTATTTTTTGCAGTGTGGAGGTTAGGACCAGGGGCACTTTACCGCTGAGGTACATCCCCAGCCATTTTTATTTTTTATATTGAGACAAGATCTCACACATTGCCTAGGCTGACCTTAAACTTGTGATCCTCCTGCCTCAGCTTCTGAAAGAGCTGGGATGACAGGTGTGTGATAAAGTAGCAGGCAATTTATGCAGTTTCTGCCAGCAAAACTATCATGGCTCTTTTCCTTCTTCACAATTTCAAGGACAGAGGATTTAGGTCTGGGGTATAGCTTAGTGGTCAAGAGCTTCCTCAGCCTGTTCAAGGCTTTGGGTTCCATCTTCAGGACTGGGGAAAAATTGAAGTTATCCTTAAAGGAAGCGCCGTGTGTGTGTGTGTGTGTGTGTGTGTGTGTGTGTGTGTGTGTGTTTACTGGGGATTGGACTCAGGAGCATTCTACCTCTGAGCTACACCCTCAGCCCTATTTTAGTTTTTATTTTGAAACTATAGCTTCTTTTCTTTCTTTCTTTCTTTCTTTCTTTCTTTCTTTCTTTCTTTCTTTCTTTCTTGGTGGTGGTGGTGCTGCTGCTGGGGATTGAACCCAGGGGAATTCTACCCCCAAGCTGCATTCCTAGCCCTATTTTACTTTTCAAACAAAGTCTTGCTAGCCTGAAAGTCTCACTGCTTGCTGAGGCTATTTCCAAACCTATGATCCTCCTGTCTCAGCTTCCCAAGCACTGGGATTACAGGTGTGAGCCACCACGCCCATCTTATAGCTTCTCTTTTGCATATCTGATTCACCAGCATCTTATGCTTTGGGGCCATTGTTAAATAAAATAAAGATAACTTGAACATAAGCACTGTGATACCATGACAATTGAACTAATAACCGAGAGGGCTGAAAGTAGTAGATGGGTGGGTAGGGAACAGACTGTGGATATGCTGGACAAAGAGATGATCCACGCCCTCCCAGGACAGAGTGAGAGGCAAGACTTCATCATACCACTTGGGACAGTGTGTAATTTCAATCGTATGCACGATTTCTAGAACTATTATTATTATTATTATCATTATTATCATTATTATTATTATTATTCTGTACTGGGGGTGGAACTCAGGCATTCTACTTCTGAGCTACATTCCTTGCCCTATTTTTTTTTTTTTTTTTTTTTTTTTTGCAGTACTGGGGATGGAACCCAGGGGCATTCTACCTCCAAGCTATACCCCTAGCCCTATTTTTTTTTTTATGGTACTGGGGTTCCTGGAAGCCCTTCTACCTCCGGGCTACACTCCCAGACCTATTTTATTTTTGGAAACAGGGTCTCTTAAGCCAGCGCAGCTGGCTTCGAACCTGCGTGATCCTCCTGTCTCTGCCTCCCAAGCGCGGGGATTACAAGCGTGCGCCACCACGCCCAACCCCTAGCCCTATTTTTTATTCTTTATTTTGAAACAGGGTCTTACTGAGTTGCAAAGAGCCTCACTAAGTAGCTGAGGCTGTCCAGGAACCGCGGTCCTCCTGTCTCAGCCTCCTGAATGCTGGGATTACAAATGTGCACCACCATGCCTGGCTCCTAGCCCTATTTTTAACTCTTTATTTTGACACAGGGTCTCACTGAGTTGAAAAGGGCCTCACTAAGTAGCTGAGGCTGGCTGTAAAAAAAAAACGTGATCCTCCTTTCTCAGCCTCCCAAATGCTGGGATTACAAGCGTGCGCCACCACACCCAGCTTTATTTTTATTTTGTATGTGTGTAATGCTGGGTATTGAACCTAGATGCATTTTTTTTTGAGGTAGTGGGGGTGGAACCCAGAGGCTTTCTACCTCTGGACTATACTCCCAGACCCATTTTATATTTTATTTGGAAACAGGGTCTCACTAAGTAGCTGAGGCTGGCTTAGAACTCGTGCGATCCTCCTGTCTCAGCCTCTCAAGTGCTGGGATTACAAACGTGCCCCACCACGCCCGGCCAACCTAGATGCATTCTACCTCCAAGATAGACCCCCATCCCTTTCTTTTTTAATCTTTTTATTTGAAGGAGGATCTTGCTTGCTGAGTACCTTGCTGAGGCAAGCTTCCAACCTTCTCACCTCTCAGCCTCCCAAGTACTGGGATTACAGGTGTGCACCACCACACCCACTTTAGAAATGTCTGCTTAATATTTCTGGACAGCAGTTCTCTGGCAACTAAAACTGTGGAAACAACAGGCATGGTGGCACATGCTTGTAATCCCATAATTGGGAGGCTGAGACAAGAGGATCGCAGGTTTGAGGCCAGCCTCAGCAACTTAGTGAGGCCATCTGCAATTTAGTGAGACCCTGTTTCAAAATAAAGGAATAAGCCGGGCGTGATGGGGCCCGCTTGTAATCCCAGCACTGGGGAGGCTGAGATGGGAAGATCGCGGTTCCGGGACAGCCTCAGCTACTTAGTGAGGCCCTCCACAACTTAGTGAGACCCTGTTTCAAAAAATAAAGAATAAAAAAATAGGGCAGGGGTGTAGCTCGGAGGTCAAATGCCTCTGGGTTCCATCTCCAGACCTGCAAAATAAATAAATAAACAAAATAAAGGAATAAAATAGGGCTGGGAGTGCAGCTCAGAGCTAGAATGCCCCTGGGTCCATCCCCAGTAAAACACACACACACACACACACACACACACACACACACACACACACACACACCCACCCCACAAACAAAAAAACAAACACTGCTGGAAGGAGAACTACAGTATAAGCCCTGTCACCTGTGCCCTGGTTCACTGCAATTCTCTGCCCGGTCTCCTGCTTCTGCTCTTGGGGACAGGGCAGGCGGGACCCCCAGTGGCTTCCATTGCTCTGTCCGCACACTCTTTCACGAGCTCTGAAGTTCTTCCCCAGCCTCTTTGCTGTTCCTGAAGCAGGCGCGGCCCAGTGCTCCAGCTCTGTGGTGTGATTATTGGCTGCTCTCCTCAGGAAGCTCTTCTCCCACACATCACATCCCCGCCTGGCTCACTCCGGCCTCCCAGGCTCCGCCTGACAGTCACCTGGCCAACATCTAAAACAGTCCACATTCACACATCACATATTCCTCTTCTGCACTTTTTCATCGTCCATAGCACTGTGTGTGCGCGTGTGTGTATATATACTGGGGATTGAACCCAGGGGCATTCTACCCCAAGTTACACCCTCAGTCCCCCCCCCCTTTTTTTTAAATTTTGAAACAGAGTCGAGCTGAATTGCTGAGGCTGGCCCTGAACCTACGATCCTCCTGTCTCAGGCTCCCAGGTGCTAGTGCGCCACCGTGCCCGGGTAGTGTGTGTGTGTGTGTGTGTGTGTGTGTGTGTGTGTGTGTGTGATTGAACTCAGGGCATTCTACCTCTGAGCTACGCCTCCAGCCCTATTTTACGTTTTATTTGGAAATAGCGTTTCACCTAAGTTGCAGACAGCCTCCCTGAATTGCTGAGGCTGCCTGTGGTCCTGTTATCCTGTCTCAGCCTCCCAAGTACTGGGATTACAAGCGTGCTCCACCATGCCACCAGGAATCCTTTTATGTATTTAAAGGATCTTATTGTTTTCCCTACTAAAATGTAAATTTCGGGAGGGCAAAAATTTTCCAGTTTTGTTCTTTTGTTTCACTGTCGCATTCCCCAGTGTTTCTGGGACGTGCGGTAGGTGCTCAATAAATACTCGGTAAATCAATAAAAGCCTGCAAGAGTCTCCTTATAAGGGATGGGTAGAGAATCCAGAAGTACGCACGCTCGGAGAATACGGAGGAGAACACGGAGGGCGAAAACTACCGCCCTCGCTGCGTAGAAGCCAGCCCGGAGCGTCCTCGCCCCCCGTGCCCACCGCTTCCGCCCGCCCTCGTCCGGAACGTTGCAGACCCGGAACCCTGGGTCGCGGGCCCCGGCGCGAGGCACTTCCGGTGCCGCCCCCTCTCGCCGCGGAGAGAACTGCCAAGTCAGTTCCGGCGAGAGCGCGGTGCGAAGCGAGTGGCGGCCTGCTCCCCGGAGCCCTCCGCGCCCTCCGGCCCCAGGCCGGCGGGGAAGCCGGGGGCCCGGGGAGGGCGCGGCCTCCCCTGCAGACCCCGAGCCCTGGCCCGAGCCGTGCCCGCGCTGCCCACGGGCGGGCGGCCAGCGGAGCCCGCGACCCCCGCCCAGCCCCGAGGCCGATGGCCGCCGCGGCGTCGGAAGCCGGCCCGCCCCAGCCCTGCGGCCCCGAGGCCTCCCGGCCGCCGGGACCGGGCGCCCTTGGGTGGCGGCGGGCGTGGCGAGCGAGGAGAATGGCGGCCGCCGACGGCGAGGCCTGAGGCCCGGAGAGCCCGAGGACGGGCCGCGCGGCCGCGGCGCGGAGTGGAGCCTGTGCCTGGAGCCGCCGGCCAGCGACGCGGAACCGGCCTCAGCGCCCGAAGGCGAGCGGCCGCCGCGAGACGGCGAGGACGGCGGCGTTCTACCGGAGGGACCGGCCGGCGAGGCAACGACCGCCCCGAACCCCGGCCCTCGGCGCCGGCCCGTGTATATAATATGAAAAAGCTGCTCTCAACTTCCCCCAGCCTTCAGAAGAAAACTTCCACCACCTCCGGACAGTCTAGATGTAAAAAGGTTGCCGACGGATGAGAAAAATAGTTAGAAAATGACGTCTTGTAAATGCCCCCCCCACCTTTTTTTTTTTTAGGAATCGGAAATGTTTTCTGGAAGTGACTTTTTTTTAATGGAGTTGTTGGACCGCTTCCAGGAGCGACGCTCGTCCACGTTTGTCCTGTGGGTCAGAGGCCACGGAGCAGAAGGCCAGGCGGAGGAAGAGGAGGTCCTGCCCAAGGCTGTTGAAGTGCAAAGAACGTTTATCGCAGTGTAACCATCGTTCAGTATGCGCGTTTTCTTCTTCAGTACTGTATACACAGACATGCTAAATACTTTTTTTTAATTATGCAGTTTTTCTAGATGTTCTGAAGTGCCTGATGTTAAAGTAGTAGTAAAATACAACTCATTTTGTAAATTTTTTTGTTAAAATTCATATGAAATGTTATATTTCCTCCTCAGTAGGCCAGACTGTGTGTGCAGTGTTCTCCAGAGAAGAAAAATGCAGAGTGCTGTGCCAGTGTGCTTGGAATGAAGCAAGAATAACCGTCATTTCTTATGTCTCTTGCACTGTTTTACTTTGGCATGTACATAGTGTATATAAGACAAATGAGTCCTAATCTACATCTAGTCTTTCTAGATGTTAAAAGAGGTTGCCAGTGTATGACAAAAGTAGAGTTAGTAAACTAATAAATTTTGTACCTTTTGTGCTAAAAATCTTAGGAAAATTGTCTTCTGCAAATTTGAGCATTATAGCCACTGGGTTGGTGAGGGTCCAGAATGCTCATATTTCAAAGACACTTTCAGATTGCAACTATTGTTATATATATATATATATGTATGTATATATATATATATATGCAGTTTATTCAAGACTGTTGTGTACATAGCGGACAAATTTGAGTCCTTTCTTGAAACATCTAGTCTATCTAGATGTTTAGAAGTGCCCAATGTATGTTAAATGTAGAGGTAGTAAAATACCACTTTGTAAATATTTTATTCATAAAATTCATATGAAATACTGTCTTTGGGGAATGGGATTGTTAAACCACCTCTGAGCAGGGTGGTACTGTTTACTTGTTCTCAGTGATTTGGAAGAGGTGGGAGAGAAGCAGTTGCAAAAGGTAGTGTGCTCGTGTGTGTATATTTGGACACTTTCAGACACCATTTTTTGTAAGTTTGACATGTTTTGTTTTGCTGTGTATATAGTGTATATAATGGACAAAGGAGTCCCAATTTTGCAACATCTAGTCTCTAGGTGTTAAAAGAGGTTGCCAGTGTATGACAAAGTAGTTAAATTAGCACTTTTTTATACTTTGTGTTGAGATTCATGGGAAAGCTTGTCCTCTAAATTACTTTGGTTATGAATTTGTTCAGCTATCTCCAAGCATTGCATATGCGTGTTGTCCGTTGGACTGAAAGCAGAGAAGGAAAGGAGGAGGGAATGGTCATATTAGAAGATACCTCAGAGTAGAACCATTGCTATGTGTGCAATTTTACTTACTAAGGCTGTGTGCATGGTGGGAAGTTCTTAGGAAAAATTAATTCCTAGATATTAAGAAGCTTGACATACTTTAGAAGTAGTAGAATAAAACTTTTTGTAAATAGCTTTTTAAAACTGATGGGAAATACTGTGTTTGGAAATGGAATTGTACACCACCTCTGGACAGTATATTGTCTGTACCTGTTCATTGGGTCAGGGGAGGTGGGCGGGAAGAAATTGCAAAAGGTGTTATAGTGTGTGCTAGAAAATTTCAGCTTGCTCATTGCCCTGTATGTTATATGCATTTAACTTTGCTATACTGTATATATTATGTATATATTGGACATATGAGTCCTAATTTTATAATATCTAGTTTCTAGATATTAAAGAGGTTGCCAATGTATGACAAAAGTAGAGTTAGTAAACTAACACATTTTGTACACTCTGTGTTAAAAATCATAGAAAGACTGTCTTCTGAAAAGGACTTTGGAAGCGAAATTATAACATGACATCTAAGTGACATGTGCCTATATCAAATGTGATACAGGAGAGAAGGAACCAGAAGAAATGAAGGATTTTAGGCCAGAATGCTCCTGCTCAGAAGACACTTTCAGATATAACCATTGTTGACATGTGTGTAGTTTATCCAACACTACTATGTATATAGTGGACAAACTTAAGTCCTTATTTGAAACATCTAGTCTTTCTAGATGTTTAGAAGTGCACAAAGTATGTTAAAAGTAGAGGTAGTAGATAACGTTTTGTAGATATTCTTTTGTTAAAATTCATAATGAAATAATTGTCTTTGGGAATGGAAGGAACAAACCACTTCTCTGAGCAGGACACTTTGTGTTTGTGCTGGCTCGGGGAAGGAGGGAAGGAATGCAGAGGGCTTCATACCAGTGTTTTTGGTGAAGCAAGATTGTGTGTTGTTGTTCCTTATGTCTGTTTTGTTTTACTTTGCTGTGTATATAGTCTATATTCAAAGGACAAATGAGTCCTAATTTATAACATCTAGTCTTTCTAGATGGTAAAGAGGTTGCCAGTGTATGATAAAAGTAGTAAACTAATACATTGAGTACACTTTGTGTTAAAATCCATAGGAAAGGCTAAACTTAAATCCCCTTAGGAAGTGAAATTACTAAAATCCTAAGCATTGCAGTTGCATATATCTGACCCTTGGGTTGATAAGGTGAGAGGGGAAGGGTTCTATGTGTGTGTGCTGTATTCATTGCTACAGTATGGATAGTGGGAAATAATACTTGTTGGAAACATCTAGGCTTTCTGGATGTTTTTAAAGTGCATGCATGGCACATGGTAAAGTAGAGGCTAAAGTTATGCTCTTTTAGTATTGTTACTTCATAGTATGGTTGCATTTGGGGAATGGAATTATTAAACTTGATGTCTTGGAGAGGATGCTGTTTGACTCTGGGTAATGTGTGGTGGGGAGCACACAGAAGCTTTCTGTGCCCCATAGTTCATATTGTCTAGCCAGTTACATATGTACATTTTAGTTACAATTGCTGAGTATTAAAGGGTAAATTCTAATGCCCAAAATATGTTATAAGTAGGAAAATACTCCCTATATAATTGTCCATTTGTTAGTTTTTAGGAAGCGCTCTCTTCTGGGATGACCTTTGTTAATCTGTGTCTTGGAGCTGGGGGAGGTCTTGTACTTACATGTTACTGGAAGGGGAAGAGGGAGACGAAGATGGGGTGGGGAAGAGCTCATTGTTAGTATCTCTGTACCCGGAAGACAGTTTTAGATTCTTACCATAAGTTTCTGTGTGTGTTTTTGGTACGTACTTGTGTTCATTGTGCACAAAGTTCCTATTTATGTCTTAACACCTTAACTTCATAGATGTCCCAAAGTGACAGTGTATGGTAATAAGTAGAGCTTGATAAATTAGCCAACTTGAAAATACCTTTTTGTTCTAATTGTTAAGAAGGTGCACCATGGGCATGGAACCGTCACACCTCTGGGCAGTGTGTCAGGGCTTGTTCATCCCGCTGGCAGCAGAGGGGCGGAAGGAAGTGCACAGAGGTGGAGCAAGTGTTCCTCAGATGGACATTTTGATTTTGTTGTGAGCCATTGGTGTGTGTGCGTCCTCTGTGCTGTTACACAGTACCACCTTAACTCACTGGGAACATTACTTTAAAGTTAATATTTTAGTAGTAATCTGATGACTCTTAGAAACATGCTGGTATACTCTTGCTTATATCTACTTTTAAATCGAGCATTAAGGGAATGCAATATTTCACTCAACTCTGCCAGTATGTGTCTCCAGTGGCCTGCTGCTCTACAGAAATGTTTTCGTCCCAAGAAAGGCAGGATTACAGTTACTTTTCTACCAGGTTGAGTTGGTGTACTATATCCTTGGTTATTGAAAATACTCTTGTAACTTTGAGATTTTTGAGTTGAATATTGATGTGTGGAAAAGCACGATACATACTACGATCTTGATCACACACATGGCATGTCGTGTACGTGTACAAAGGAGTGGAAGGCCACAGCAACCCAGCTGCTTGTGACTGGATGATTTTGTTCTTGTGTTTTTGTTTCCTGTAGTGCATATATAAACTTTACAAAATAAAGGTTATTTTATGAACCTTAATGAAGCCCCTTTGCTTGTGGATGAAGCTGACAGCAGTCCACGCTCCGTGCTGGGCTGGCTTCGCCTAGGGCTGGGTGGGCCCCCTCTGCTCAAGGCGATGTGCGTTGGAGCGCCATACTGCCTCGTGCCCATAGCGCCTTTTCCAGAACGGTTCACTTGCCAAAAATAATTCTTCAGGGCCCAATTCAAATTCTGGTTTTTAAACAGTCTTGTCTGTAAGAAGCAGGCACCCCAGAATTAAAGCGCCTTTCCTTCACAGCCCCTACCCGTTCCTCGTATTTGGCATCCACTCATGACCTGGAAGCCTGCTGGACTGAGCTTAGGTTAGATCATCTCTGCAGCACAGGACACCGTGGGTGCCTGGATGTTGACCCCCACAGATGAAACATGAAAGCCCAGCTTTTCAGAGCCTGTCTTTTATGCCATTGTGCTGTCATATATAACAATATATGCCATATATGACATTTTTTTTTTCAGTCCTGGGGATGGAACCCAGGGGCATTCTACCTCCGAGCTACACCCCAGCCCTATTTTTTTATTCTTTATTTTGAAACTGGGTCTCCCTGAGTTGCAAAGGGCCTCACTAAGTACCTGAGGCTGTCCTAGAACCGCAATCCTGTCTCAGCCTCCCAAATACTGGGATTACGAGCATGCGCCACCATGCCCGGCAAACATATAACATATTGTTTGACGTTACAGGCACCAGTTGAATAGTCAGGCTCTCGGGAGTTCCTCTCATGGCCAGGTATGGGTCACGTGCAGCACCACTCACCCTAAAAGCAGGCACAGGAAATACCCTCTAATAGAATATCTCAGGGGTTATTAAATGGGAAGTATAAGAGACTCTGGCCCCAGAGTTTCTCTGGGTGCTGTTGGTATAGCCTGCAAGGGCTGGGAACCCGAGGGTAGGGAGAGAAGGCCCTTTCATTTACTTTACTGAGCATCAGACCGGGGCCCATCCTCTCTCCTGTTGGTGCCCTTGTGAGGCGGGTTAGCTGGCTGAGATGGGCTTCAGGGATGCAGGCCTTTCACAAATCCGTGTCCTCGGTGGGGAAGGAGCCAGGTGGCCACCAGGTCCATGCACTTTCACCCCAGGCTAGAGCTGATTTACACATCCACCAGACAAGAACAGCTTTAGGACAGTCTAGAGCCACAGAGCAGAGCTAACCTCTGGACAGTGTGGCTTCCATTAACCGAATCTGAGACGAGTTCAGCATCAAAATGTACAGATTTATTTAATGACACGGATGATAACATTCAATAAGCTAGGAACCACGAATCCAAATTGTAATGTAAATGTGTAGCCGGGCGCGGTGGCGCACACTTGTAATCCCTGCGCTTGAGAGGCTGAAACAGGAGGATCGCGCAGGTTCGGAGCCAGCCTCAGCTTCTTAGGCTCTCACTCAGCAACTTAGTGAGACCCTGTTTCCAAATAAAATATAAAATAGTTTGGGAGTATAGCCCGGAGGTAGAAAGCCCCTGGGTTCCACCCTCAGTACCACAATCAATCAATCAATCAATAAATAAAATAGTGGGTGGATGGGTGAATGAAAATTTTGATGAGCAAGGAGGTATTTGTAACGTTTCAAAGTGTCTCCTCACAAAAATGCTTCAGGGAGTGGGACAAAATCAACAATGAAAAGACAAGTTATGGAATGTAGAGAATATTTACAAATCATACATCTGGTTAGGAGTTAATATCCAGAATATATAAAGAACTCCCATGGGAGCTGGGCGTGGTGGCGCATGCTTGTAATCCGAGCATTTGGAAAGCTGAGATAGGAGGATCATGGTTCGCGGACAGCCTCAGCTACTTAGTGAGGCCCTCGGCAACTCAGTGAGACCCTGTTTCAAAATAAAGAATAAAAACTAGGGCTGGGGGTGTGGCTCTGAGGTCAAACGCCCCTGGGTTCTACCAGTAGCAAAAAGAAACTCCCATGGGCTGGGGATAGAATTCAGTGGTAGACCTCTTGCCTATCATGCAGGAGGCCCTGGGTTCAATCCCCAGTAGTGCAAAAACACAAAAACAAAGAATAGAAAACAAATGGTATCCCTTAAACCAGCTGTGGTGGTGGATGCTTGTAATCCCAAGGCGGGGCTGAGACAGGAGGATCGCAGGTTCTCAGCCAGCCTCAGCTACTTAGTGAGGCCCTCTGCAACTTAGTGAGACCCTGTTTCAAAATAAAGAATGAAAACTAAGGCTGGGGGTGTAGATTGGAGGTAGCATGTCCCAAATAAAATATAAAAAAGGTCTGGGAGTATAGTCTGGAGGTAGAAAGCCTCTGGGTTCCACCCCTAGTACCACCAAAAAACAAAACAAAACAAAACAAAAAAACAAAATAAAGAATAAAAGGGGAGTGGTGAGTTGGCCCAGGCCACCCTCCCCCCATGCCATTTTGACATGGGGCCATAACTATTTTCTGTATTTCTCTCTTTTTAATAAACTTCTTTAAATCTTAACAAAAAAAAAAAAACAAAATAAAGAATAAAAAAATAGGGCTGAGGGTAGAGCTTGGAGGTAGAATGCCCCTGGGTTTTCCATCCACAGTACTGTAAAATAATAATAATAATAATAATAATAATAATAATAATAATAAAATTTCCAGTGTAAATGGGGACTGTAAGGAAAAAACAAGCATGCATAGATGGGGTACACTTTCTTTTCTGGGGTGAGGACAGATTCATGGGTTAGTGAGGTGGGGTGGTAAGGCCCAGAACTTCTGACTCTGTCATTCTGGGTATATAATCATCCTGAGCCTTGGTCCTCTCACCTATAAACTGAGGAAAATAAGAGAAAAAACCTCATGAGATCGAGCAGGAGATCAGATGTGACAAGTGGCACAAGTAATACTCGCCGGCCAGGCGCGTGCTCAGTCTGTGCTTGTTAGCTATTCCATGCGCATGTGTGATACTGAAGAACCTGAGCCCAGGGCCATCCTACCTCCAAGCTTCATCCTAAGATTGCGCGTTCTGAAATTCCACTTGCATCATGTTACTGCTCGGCCCATGAGCAAGTGGCTCAACCTGGCTCAAAATAGTCATGGTTTAATTCCCTAACTTGCCGGGCGTGGTGGCGCACGCTTGTAATCCCCGTGCTTGGGAGGCTGAGACAGGAGGATCGCACGGGTTCGAAGCCAGCCTCAGCTACTTAGTGAGGCTCTCAGCAACTTAGTGAAACCCTGTTTCCAAATAAAATAGAAAATAGTTCTGGGAGTATAGCCTGAAGGTATAAAGCCCCTGGGTTCCATCCCCAGCACCACACACACATACACACACACACACACACACACACACACACACACACACACACAAAGAAAAAATAGGACTGGGGTGTAGCTCAGAGGTAGAATGCTCATGGGTTCAATTATCAGTACCTAAAATAAATACATAAAAAATACATAAATATAAAAAATAAGGACTGGGAGTGTAGCCTGAAGGTAGAATGTCCCTGGGTTCAATTCCCAGTGCCACAAAAAGAGTACATTGGAGATTCCATTTTAATCCAATGATCAAAATTAATAACAATAATGGAACATCAAATTTGGCACCACCTGACAAGATACAATTAAAGAACAAGCCGGGCGGGGTGCGCACCTTGTAATCCCCGCGCTTGGGAGGCAAAGACAGGAGGATCGCGCAGGTTCGAAGCCAGCCGCGCGTGCTGGCTTAAGAGACCCTGTTTCCAAATAAAAATGTAAGAATAGGTCTGGGAGTGTAGCCCGGAGGTAGAAGGGCTTCCAGGAACCCCAGTACCACCAAAAAATAAAAAAGGGAGACCCTGTTTCCAAATAAAATATATATTAAAAAACAGGTCTGGGAGTGTAGCCCGGAGGTAGCAGGGTTCCATCCCCAGTACCACCAAAATAAATAAATAAAAATAAAGAATGCAGCATCACTTCTGTGGTTTCCTAGCAAAGATGCAGAAACAATGTAATCATGGAAGAACACAAGACAAGCCCCCTTTGCAGACATTCTACTGGACAGCCCGCTGTCCCCTTCAACGCCAAGGTCAGGACCATCAGAACAAGACTCAGCTGCGTGAGGCGGAGGGAGACACGGACGGCTGAACACAGCGTGGGGCTGTAACTAGGGGGGTTTTCGTGTGATTAAACTTGGGGCATTCTACCTCCGAGCTACACACCAGTCCCATTTTATTTTTCATTTTGAAGCAGGGTCTTGCCAGGATGCCAAGCTTCTCACCCAGTTCCTGAGGCTGTCCTTGAACCTGCAATCTGGTCTCAGCCTCCCGAGTACTAGGATTACAGGCAGGCGTCACTGTGCCCAGTGGCCTTAACATATTGTCAATTTCCACGTTTTGGTGATTATATTGTGGCCGTGTATGGAAGTATCCTCATTTGAAGGAAATAAATAATGTGGCTGTGAAGACATATTAAGCCACAATTTACTCTTCAGTGGTTTAGGAGAAAATTTCTTTGTTCTATGACATCTTTTTTCTAAATGAGACCATTTCAAATTTTATAAAATTATACAAAAAGAGAAATATCCTTTATATATATTTATTTATTTTTATTTATTTTTTTTGGTGGGACTGGGGATGGAACCCTTCTAGCTCTGGGCTATACTCCCAGACCTATTTTATATTTTTATTTGGAAACAGGGTCTCTGAAGCCAGTGCAGCTGGCTTCGAACTTGTGTGATCCTCCTGTCTCTGCTCCCTCCCCATCTCCGCCTCCCTGTCCCCTCATGTGCCACCATGCCCTGCCCTATTTTATTTTTTACTTTGAAACAGTTACTGAGGCTGGCCTCAAACTTGCAATTCTCCTGTTGCAGGCTCCCAAGTATTAGGATTATAGGCCTGTGCCTCCACACCTGGTCCTATTTTATTTTTTATTCTGAAACAGTTGCTGAGGCTGACCTGACACCTGCAATCCTTCTATCTCAGCCTCCCAAATACTAGGATTACAGGTGTGTACCACCATGCCCAGTCACAGTATATTTTGTTAAATAATTCAAAGTAAGTTATAGAAATCATCTCTTTCTCCTTTTTTTTCGGTACTGGGGATGGAATCCAGGGGCATCTACCTCTGAGCAACACCCTCAGCCCTATTTTTTATTCTTTATTTTGAAACAGGGTCTCACTGTGTTGCAAAGGGCCTCACTAAGTAGTAGCTGAGGCTGTCCGCAAACTGCAGTCCTCCTGTCTCAGCCTCCTGAATGCTGGGATTACAAGCATGCGCCACCACCCAGGCTGTGTGTGTGTGGGGGGGGGGGGGTACCGGGAGTTGAACCCAGGGGCATTCTACCTCTGAGCTATAATAGCTAAAATAGAGCTCCCCCAGCCATATTTTATTTTTTACTTTGAAACAAGGTCTCACTAAGTTGCTGAGAGCCTTGCTAAATTGTTGAGGCTGGCTGTGAGCCTGTGATCCTCCTGTCTCAGCCTCCCAAGTGCAGGGATTACAGATGTGTGCCACCACGCCCGGCCCATTTTCTCCTTGATCCTGGTTTTTTTGTTGGGCTTGGCAAAGCCACAGAGGTAGGAGAACAGGTGAGGCTGGAACGGGAGAGACGATCGCGGTCCTGCCCGGCCCTGGGTTGGGGGTAAAGCTTGAGCAACACCTCCTGGGCCTCTCAAATTTTACACAGGTTAGTAATGAAACTCCCGAGAGAGGAGGAGCCCGGCTGAAAGGTCCACAGCACATGTCTGGCTGCCACCTCTTACGGTCCCCATCTCTCGCCAGTGTCAGTCCCCAAAGCCCACGGCCCGCAGCAACCATGGAAACCTTTTGTCCAGCTCTGATGCCTCCCTCTGCGCCACCTCGACGCTGCAACGCCCGCACTGTCGGCTTTGAACAGTGATTACAAATTCTGCAGCTCAGCCTCCGTGTTGTTCAGCTGTAAGCCTACATTCCCCGGGGCAGAAGGGCTCCCGGGGCCCGGGCATCAGTCCTAAGGTTTTCCCTGCTGCCAAGCGACCCAGCTCACCCCTTGGACTCCTACAACTAAGATTTTCCATGAGTTACTAAAGGAACAGAGGATCCCAAGACTGTTTTGCTTCCAACCCCAAGATGAGCTCCTGCACGTTTCCTATAATAAATGCTGGCAATAGCTCCCGTGTTTATTTTTCAAATGAGTTTTTTCATTTTCCCCAAACAGTGGAAGCTTTTAGCGGGGAGCTCTATTTTTGGCTGGCGTGGTCTGAGCACGCCTCTCTGAGTATGACTGTGCCTATTTACATATGGAAACTGCTCCGGGGCGAGTGTGTCCTCTCTAGCACCCTCCAGGGGTGTGTGAACAGCATTTCTTCTCTGAAAACAGGTGGCTCACTTGGGGTGGATGAGTAACAGTGGTGCAACAGTGCTCACCCTGCAGGGCTCCGCAGCCAGGGGGTGCGGGCGGGGGGCCACCTGGTATCTGAGTGAGCTGGGCTGGGCCTTTGTCTCTCCAGGTCAGGCCCCTCATCTGTCACAGGGGATAATGCCACCTCGTTAGTTGCAGGAAATATTTTCAGGATCAGTGATAGCCCTCTGTTCTGATCAGGATGTGGTTTGCCCCCAAGGGTAGGTGTTGGAAGCTTGGTCCCGTGTGGCCCGTGTTAAGGAGGTGATGGACCTTGAAGAGGCGGGGCCTAGTGGGGTCCTTGGATTCCTGGCAGGGTGCTGTCCTGGGGTGAAGGTAGTTCTCAAGGGACCCTGAGTTAGCTCTCCTGTGAACAGAGTTTTTTTTGTGGGGGTTGACACTGGGGTTGAACCCAGGGGTATTCTACCTCTGAGCTACATCCTTAGCTCTATTTTTAGTTTGAAACAGGGTCTTGCTAGGTTGCTGAGAGTCTATTTGCTGAGGCTGGCCTCAAACCTGTGTTTGAAACCTCTTGTTTCAGCCTCCCAAGTACTAGCCAGGCAGGCACCACCATGCCAGGCGTGTGTGTGTGTGTGTGTGTTGTGGTACTGGGGATTCTACCTGTGAGCTACACCTCAAGTTCTATTTTTTTCTTCTTATTATTATTTTGGTACTGTGGATGGAACCCAGGGGTTTTCTACCTCCAGGCTACACTCCCATTTGGAAATAGGGTCTCACTAAGTTGCTGAGAGCCTTGCTAAGTAGCTGAGGCTGGCTTCAAACCTGCCAATCCCCCTGTCTCAGCCTCCCAAGCACGGGGATTACAAGCGTGCGCCACCACGCCTGGCTCAGACCCTGTTTTAAAATAATGAAAAACAGCCGGGCGTAGGTGGCACACACACTTGTAATCCCAGTACTTGGGAGGCGGAGACAGGAGGATTGAAGTTCGCTGACAGCTTCAGCTATTTAGTGAGGAGGCCCTTTACAACTCAGTGAGACCTTGTTTCAAAATCAAGAATAAAAAGAAAAAAAAAAAAACAGGGTGCGGGGGTGTAGGTCAGAGGTAGAATGCCCCTGGGATCCATCCCCAGTACCAAACAAAAAACAAAAAAGAATGAAAAATAGGGCTGGAAGTATAGCTCAGAGGTGGAAAACCCCTGGGTTCACTCCCCAGGACTTTTAATTTGATTAATTAATTTATTTAATTAATTTATTTTGTGGCACTGGGGTTTCTGGAAGCCCTTCTACCTCCGGGCTACACTCCCAGACCTATTTTATATTTTTATTTGGAAACAGGGTCTCTTAAGCCAGTGCAGCTGGCTTCGAACCTGCGGGATCCTCCTGTTTCCACCTCCCAAGCGCTGGGATTACAAGTGTACGCCACCACATCCAACTAATTTTAAAAAATTTAAAAAGAGCTGGTGTGGTGGTGGCGCACGCTTGTAATCCCCGCGCCTGGGAGGCGGAGACAGGAGGATCGCGCAGGTTTGAAGCCAGCCTCAAGCTACTGAGTGAGGCTCTCAGCAACTTAGTGAGACCCTGTTTCCAAATAAAAATGTAAAAATAGGTCTGGGAGTATAGCCCGGAGATAGAAGGGCTTCCAGGAACCCCAGTTCCACCAAAAAAAAAAAAAAAAATTAAAAAGGAAAACCAACTAATATCGCTCTGTGGAGGACCGCGCATCAAGCCTGGCGGTACTGGGCTCCACACCTGAGCTGAGGCTTTCCCACTTGGCTCTTTGCACGCGGCAGGGCACTGTGGGCTTCCTGGGCCTCGGCTCTCTACCTGGGTTAGTGGTGAGAACCTATTGTCGCATGAAGAACACTGCCTGCCACACCAAGGGTCATTATATTTACTTCTTTTGAATGAACTTCTCTCCCAAATAGAACCTGACTTGTCCTCCCCTGCCGGATTCTGACTCCTGTTCCCTGTTGCAGACTGTGTTTGAGCACGGGGAGGGGGAGGCCTGAGGCCTGAGAACCACTGCCTTCTCCCAGCCAGGCCTGGAAGCGAGGCGCCCTCAGCCCAGCAAGGGGGCTCTTCCCGAAGCGTCTGCAGCTCAGCTCGGGCGAGGGCCTCTGCTCTGCCTCTCGCTTAGAGAAGAGTCGGGTTGGTGAGACGTCAGCGTGTCTCTTCACCCCAGATCTCTCAGAGATGACCTTTATGGCTGATTACGAGGGCTCAACCGTCCAAAGGCTCAGATGCCTGCTCCACACAGAAGGATGGATGGTCAGGTGGGTCCTGGTCAAAAAGATGCTAATAACCTCTGACGTGTGCTGAGCGCTCCCCACATGCTGGGTCTAAACCTGAGTAACCCGAGTGTAACCAGGCTGCATGCATGTGGCGTTCTCTCTCTCTCTCTCTCTCTCTCTCTCTCTCTCTCTCTCTCTCTCTCTCGTATTGAGCCCAGGGGCATTCTACCTCTGAGATATACCTCCTAGCCCTATTTTATTTTGAAACAAAATCTCACTAAGTTGTGGAAGTCCTCACAAGGTTGCTGAGGCTGGCCTCGAACCCGCAATCCTTCTGCCTCAGCCTCTCAAGTACTGGGATTACAGGTGTGCACCCCCACGCCCGGCTCCATGCTTCCTTTTAGTAGAGAATGGCACTTAAAAGCCTCTGGTCATGCCTTTGCCACCGAAGACACTTCTGGCTTTGAAAGACCCAGCATCCAGTCTGGAGGGCCCAACCTCAACAGCCAGCCAGCCAGCCCAATCCCTTGTTTTACAGATGAGAAGGCTGCGCCCAGATGAGGTCCATTGGCCAGCGTCCCCAGCCAGTGGAGAGCTGAGGCCTGCGATGTCCTGTCCAGTGCTCCTTTCCTGACAATACACTCGCCACAGAGGCTGATCCTGGCGCCCTGCCCAGGCTTGGCTTTGCCCTCGGCCTCCAGAGCTGCCTTTCTGAAACTGCCCTTCCTCTCTCCTCTCTCCCCTCTCCTCTCCTCTCCTCCCCTCCCCTCCCCTTCTCCCTCTCTCTCTCTCTCCTCTCTCTCCTCTCTCTGTATGGTGCTGGGGATTGAATGCAGAAGCATTCTACCTCTGAGCTACACCCCCCAAGATGATTCCCCCACCCCGCCCCCGTGTTGGGGATTAAACCCAGGGACATTCTACCTCTGAGCTACACCCCCAGCCCTATTTTTTATTCTTTATTTGGAAACAAGGTCTCAGTAAGTTGCAGAGGGCCTCACTAAGTAGCTGAAGCTGTCTGGGACCCACAATTCTCCTGTATCAGCCTCCCAAATGCTATGATTACAAACATGCGCCATACGCCTGGCTCCCCAAATACCACTTTTAACCCCCACCTCAGACCTCTAGGATCCCCATTCCAAGCCCCACGAATCTCATGGTGGTCATTCAGAAAATATAGAAGTGACAGTCCTGGAGAGGCTCAGACAAGAGGATCACAGGTTTGAGGCCAGCCTCAACAATTGAGTGAGACTCTCACCAACTTAGTGAGACCCTGTTTCAGAATAAAATGGGTGGAGGTCGTAGCTCAATCCCAAGTGCCAAAAAAAAAAAAAAGCAGCCGGGCATGTTTGTAATTCCAGCACTTGGGAGGCTGAGACAGGATGTCGCGGTTTGAGGACGGCCTCAGTTACTTAGTAAGGCCTTCTGCAACTTAAGTGTGAGCCTGTTTCAAAATAAAGAATAAAAAAATAGGGCTAGGGGTGTAGCTTGGAGGTAGAATGTCCCTGGATTCCATCCCCAAGTACTGAAAAAAGAAAAGGTGGTGGTGACTCCAAGCTCCTTCATTGTTTTAAACAAGCACCCCTGCATTCTTATACTGAGGCAGGAGTTCCTGGATTCTGTGCCGGGGAGCCGAGATGCCTTGGACAATCCTCAGTGGGGGCAGGTATTTCTGGCTTGCTATAAAAATGGGCCGCTGTGGCGTGGCCTTCTTGTTGACGCTCCACAAATCCAGGACCAGCGACTTAGGGCTGTGGGTCCCCCGACAGGCCTTCCTGGGCGGCGCGGGGACCAGCGGGGACTTCCGGCGGGGCGCCACCAGCAGCCGCAGCAGGTCCTCCCGGAAGATATCCCAGCTGTTCTCCTGCAGGAACCTCCGGCACAGATCGTCGTCACTGGCGGGCAGAGGGCGGGAGTCGGCTCAGGTCCGGCCTGGCCCCCGCCCGCTCCCCTTAGGACGCGGGTGATCCCAGCATTCGGGAGGCTGAGGCAGGAGATCGTGGTTCAGACAGCCTCAGCTACTGAGCGAGGCCCTCTGCAACTCACTGAGACCCTGTTTCAAAATAAAATAATAAAATAGGACTGGGGGTAGAGATCGGAAGTAGAGTGCCCGAGTTCCATCCCCCGTACCACAAAACAAAACCAAACCAAGAACTTCCAAGGGCCTGAGATGCAGCTCAGTGGCAGAGCGCTGGCTTGGCATGCACAAGGCCCTGGGTTCGAGCTCCAGAACCAGATGACGGACAGTATTGAGTATTAATGAGAAGGTGCAGATACTGAACGAGAGTTCCCACACAATACAAACTGGTGCAGCCACTTTGGAATAGTCTGACAGTTCCTCAGAAGACTGTGTGTGTGTGTGTGTGTGTGTGTGTGTGTGTGTGTGTGTACACCTCCATGTTACACCCCAGCCATATTTATTTATTATTTATTGTTGCGGTACTGGGGATGGAACCTGAGGGGGGCATTCTACCTCCGAGGTACACCCCAAGCCCTATTTTTATTAATTAATTTATCACAGTGCTGAGGATGTTTAGTGAGGATTTATCACTGAGTTGCTGAGAGCCTCACTAAGTAGCCAAGGCTGGCTTCGAACCTGTGCGATCATCCTGTTTCAGCCTCCCCAGCCTGGGGATTACAGGCGTGCGTCACCACGCCTGGCGCTATTCTTTTGAAACAGGGTCCCCCTAGGTTGCTGAGTCTCCCTAAATTGCTGACCCTGTCCTCAAAGCTGTAATCCTGCTGTCTCTGCCTCCCAAGTACTGGGATTACAGGCATTCGCCACCACGCCCAGCTTTATTACAATTTCTTTACTTTTTATTTAATATTGGGAGTTGATCCCAAGACCTACTTCTGAGCTACATGCCCAGCCCTTTTTATTTTGTATTTTTATTTTATTATTATTATTATTTTTTTTTTTTTTTTTTTGCCGGGCGTGGTGGCGCACGCTTGTAATCCCCGCGCTTGGGAGGCAGAGACAGGAGGATCACGCAGGTTCGAAGCCAGCCGCGCGTGCTGGCTTAGGAGACCCTGTTTCCAAATAAAAATGTAAAAAATAGGTCTGGGAGGTAGAAGGGCTTCCAGGAACCCCAGTACCACAAAAAAAAAAAAATTTTTTTTTGCAGGTTTGGGGGTGGAACCCAGGGGCATTTGACCTCCGAGCTACACCTCCTGCCCCATTATTTATTCTTTTTTTAATTTTTTTTTGAAACAGGGTCTCACTAAGTTGCAGAGGGCCTCACTAAGGAGCTGAGGCTTCCGGGAACTGCGATCCTCCGATCCTCCGGTCTCAGCCTCCCGAATGCTGGGATTACAAGCGTTTGCACCACGCCCGGTTTATTTTTTATTTGTTAAATTCTTGACACTCTTGCTAAATTGCTAAGGCTGGCCATGAATCTGTGATCCTCCTGTCTCAGCTTCCTAAGTAGTGAAATTACAGGCATGCACCACCACACCCAGCTTGGTTGTATTTTCTTCTTTCTCTTTCCTCCTCCTCCTTCTTTTGGCATTCAGGATTGAATCCAGGGACATTCTACCCCCAGCTATACTCCCAGCCATTTATTTATTTATTTATTTATTTATTTATTTATTTATTTATTTATATGGTGCTGGGGATTGAACCTAAGGACATTCTATCTCTGAGCCCCACCTCCAGTCCTATTTTTCTATTATTTATTTATTTATTTATTTATTTATTTATTTGGTGGTACTGGGGTTCCTGGAAGTCCTTCTACCTCTGGGCTACACTCCCAGGCCTATTTTTATACTTTTCTTAATTTGGAAACAGGGTCTCTTAAACCAGTGCGGCTGGCTTCGAACCTGCGCGATCCTCCTGTCTCCGCCTCCAAGGGCGGGGATTACAAGCGTGCGCCACCACGCCCAGCTCTATTTTTTATTTTGAAACAAGGTTTTATTAAGTTACCACGAGCCTCACTAAAATGCGGATGCTGGCCTTGAACCTGCAATTGTCTAGCCTCAGCCTCCCAAGTACTGATTACAGGTGTGTGCCCCCACGCCTGGCTATTTTTTAATTTTTGAAACAGGGTTTCACTAAGTTGCTGAGACCCGCCTCAAATGTGGGAACTTCCCTTCTCTGTCTCTCAAGTACTGGGATTGCAGCCGTGCACCGCCACCGCCCTGCTCTTGATTACAATTTTGTAAAGAATTATTTTATTTTCAGACCCAGAGTCCAAGCTGACTCAGAAGATCCCACATCAGGCTGGATGCTGAGGGCCACCTTGGCTTCTGTTCCAGCTTGTTGCTGAGCAGGGCGGCTCTTCCAGAGAAGAGCTTCATGCGAGGGTTCAGATCCAGCCCCGCCTCACCTGAACTAAAGGTGTCCTGTCTTTGCAGGCTTTGATGCTCCAGCTCATGTGGCCCTTTGCCTCTCTTAGTAATCCCAGCATTAGGCTGTGCTGTTTGCTTGGATTACAAGCAAAGATCCTCTTCATTTTGGCCCTTGGGAATTTGCCTGTCTTATAAACTAAGCTCTTTATGTGTGTTTTTTTGTTGTTTGTTTTGTTTTGTTTTGTGTGGTGCTGGGGATTGAACCCAGGGGCATTCTACCTCTGCACTACACCCTCATCCCTATTTTTTCTTTTTCCTTTCTTTCATTATTGTTGTTGTTGTTGTTATTATATATATTATATATGTATATATATATATATATATTATTATTACTGTAATACGGGGGATAGAACCCAGGAGACTTCTACCTCTGGGCTACACTCCCAGACCTTTATTTATTTATTTTTTTGGTGGTACTGGGGTTCTTGGAAACCCTTCTACCTCCAGGCTACACTCCCAGACCTATTTTATATTTTTATTTGGAAACAGGGTCTCTTAAGCCAGTAAGGCTGGCTTTGAACCTGTGTGATCCTCCTGTCTCTGCCTCCCAAACACAGGGATTACAAGCATGCACCACCACGCCCAGTGCCCAGACCTATTTTTTATATTTTATTTGGAAACAGTCTCACTAAGTTGCTGAGAGCCTCACTAAATAGCTGAGCTGTCTTTGATCCTGTGCGATCCTCCTTATTCTTTATTTTGAAACAGGAAGGGTCTCACTAAATTTCTGAGGCTGGCCACAAATCTGAAATCCTCCTGTCTCAGCCTCCCAAGTACTGGAATTATAGGTGTGTACCACCACACCCAGTTCGGCTCTTCTTTTTATTCTGAGTGGAATGCCCTGGTCTGTGTAAGGGTGATATCTAGGTTATCTAGCCCACGGCATTCACAGAACACAGGCTTCTGCACCTGACTATGAGATCTTCAGGACCTCAGATCTTTAGTTTTTAAAACATAAGGCTTGAGCTACATAAAAGATATGTTTCCTGCCTTCTTTAGCAGTCTATAAAAGCAACAGTTCGACAATTAGTGAAGAAGACAGTCCTGGTGTCAGCATTATAGATGGCTGCGGCAGAGTGCTGACACGGCAGCACAGGCGCCACTGGAACATCTGTGCCCTCGCTTTCTGCAAACCTTCCTGGAATTTCAATTCTGAGAATGCTGATTGACACCACCCCAGGATCCCAGGACGGTGTCAGTCAGCGCGCAGGGGGTGGAGGCGCCTGCTGTCCTCTTCCCAGTAGGCGTGAAGAGCCATTTTCCATGGGAGGCCACAGGGACCCGAGCAGTGCAACTTCTCTGGACTGGAAGGAAACACAGGGATTCTCCACTTGTTTTTTAATAAAATGGCCCCAATGCCGGGCGTGGTGGCGCACGCTTGTAATCCCCGTGCTTGGGAGGCGGAGACAGGAGGATCGCGCAGGTTCGAAGCTAGCCGCGCGCGCTGGCTTAGGAGACCCTGTTTCCAATTAAAAAAAAATATAAAAATAGGTCTGGGAGTGTAGCCCGGAGGGAGAAGGGTTTCCAGGAACCCCAGTACCACTAATAAATAAATAAATAAATAAATAGCCCCAATTTTGGTCACAACTACAAATCTGTTTGCTCATGATTTTTAAAAATCTACTCAGTGTCTTTTACCTAAACATTTACTTTAGCACTGTCCTGAGCAAAAAGATCCGTCCAAACCCGGGTCTAGTACGTGCATCCTGTTGTTTCTCTGATTCATGTCTAACTGTCGAGCCAATCTGGCAATCTGTGGACCTCCTAAAGCCCTCACAGACCTGTTGCGATGTGCTCCGTACTTTGGCCGACTGGACTCTAAAGCTGAAGGAGGGGAAATGACTTATCCAAGACTACAGCACTCTTATATCAAGTGTGTGTGCTTGCGTGAGTGCGTGTGTGTGTTTATTCTACTTCTGAGCTATACCCCCAGCCCTATTTTTTTATTCTTTATTTTGAAACAGGATCTCACTAAGTGGTTGAGGCTGCCTGCAAACTTCCAATCCTCCTGTCTCAGCCTCCAAGGTACTAGAATTACAAGTGTGAGCCATCATGCCTGGCTCTTTTTTTTTTCCAAACAGGGTCTCACTAAGTTGTATATAGCTTCACTAAGTGGCTGAGGCTGGCCTTAAACCTGTGATCCTCCTGTCTCAGCCTCTGAAGTACTGGGATCACAGGCATGCGCCACCAGGCCCGGCATGTCAAATGTTTTACGTGCTTCCTGGACATGCTGCAAGATTCTGCACCTCTTCTGCATTTTCATGTATCACCGTCTTACCCATTTTACCCTCTTGGTTACAGTCTACCTCTAAGCTACATCCTAGCCCTATTTTATATTTATTTTGAAACAAGGTCTTGCTAGGTTACTTAAGAGTCTCAGTGCTCACTGAGGCTGTCCCCAAACCTGCAATCCTCCTGTCTCAGCCTCCCAAGTACTGGGATTACAAGCATGCACCACCACGCCTGGCTTCTTTTCTTTCTTTTGCTAAAATAACATGGAAACTTGTTTGTGTGATGTGACGGGCTGTCTGCGTGTCCCAAGCACTAACCTGGGGTATGCTCTATCGGACTTTGACAGTTTTTCTTTTGTCTCATCATCGATCAATTCAAAAAATTTTTCTTTCCTCAACTGTATCAGCTCAGCTCCCAGGCTCACAAGGACATAGGCCCGCGTGTCCCTTTGGTTCTCCGGGAGGAAGGCCTGGTGAAGGCCCTAGAGAGAAGAGTCACAGTAAGCAGACCTCAAGAGATCAGGCGGTTTTACCAGCAGCTTTTCTAAATGGAAAAAATAAGGCCTCCAGGGGAGGTGAGGGGCAAGCAGGATGCTGAGCTCGGCTGCGGAGGCTGTGCAGGGCTCTTTTCGCTCTCTGACCCCACAGTGCTCTGAGCCCTGGGATTAGAGGGCCGTGACCCCATTTCACATTTGCTTTCACAAATGTGCCGTTCACATCCCCGTTATCTCAGTCCTCAACATCTGGGTAAACATACCATAAGAGGGACCCTGTTCCCAGGTCAGTGGTGTGCTTTATGGTTGCTTTTCAAGTTGTAAATATCAAAAATGTCCAGGCTGATAGAATGACTAATGACCTTGTAACAAGATGCTGTATAAGGAGGGGTTAACAAAAGACGGGGCCCTTGTCATTATCTGCTGAGCAGAGGTGCTTGGGTCCAGGTTCGAACCTGTTAATAAAGTGTGGCTTTTCGGACGAACAACTGGCTATGGACAGTTATTCTCACTCGCTAGAGTACAACACTCCGAGCTACACTCCAAGCCCTATTTTATTTTTATTTTGAAACAGAGTCTCACTAGGTTGATTAGTCTTACTACTTGCTGAGGCTGTCTTCAAACCTGCGGTCCTCCAGTCTCAGCCTCCCAGTGCAGGGATCAGTGGATGCCCACTGTCCTGGAGCTTGTAATCACAGCGATGATAACGCCGGGGTGACGACGGCAGCACCAGCCAACGCTTCCTGAGCGGCCTCTACGCTCCAGGCCCCCTTGGAGCCTCATCACTTAGTCTCCCAACCACCCAGGGGTGTGGCTCCTGTAGGTCTCACTTTCCAGCTGAGGGTGCTGAGCCTGAGGAAACCAGCCTGCATCTCACAGCATGAAAGCCCTGAAATCGGGGACCCGAAGCTGTGTCTGTCCCCAGAACCCACGCTCCCACGATATGAGGAAATCTTATATGAGTCGCTTAGGCGACTGCCCAGGAGACATCCGAGTGCCTGACAATGTGTCTGGTTTTGTTGAGATGGGCGCTCATGACGTTTTGAGAGCACAAAGCCAGGATCTGAGTCCAGGGATCTATCGGGAGCAATGCTGGCCTGCGGCTCTCCTGCGCGTCCCCGCCGCCGCAGCTAGTCAGGCCTCTACTCTGCCTGTACCTTGAAAAAGCTTCCAGCTCATGAGGGGTAAAGGGAAATTGCCCACGGTGGGCTGCGGAAGCCTGGGCACCGCGCCCCGCCTGCTTCCCACCCTGGCTCGTGTGCCCCCGCTGGCTAAGCTGGCTAGCCAGGTTCCAGCCAACTGCCCTGCCTTCCTTCCCCAGACATGCTGCGCCTCCTTTCTGCCTCAGGGCTTGTGTGTGGTGGGGGAGGGTACTGGGTTTGAACCAGGGGCATTCTACCTCCATGATATACCCTGTTTTTTGTTTTTTGTTTTTTTTGTTACTGAGGATTTAACCCAGGGACATTCTACCTCTGAGCTACACCCCTAGTCCTAATTTTTATTTCTTTTTAATTTTTTTGTTGTTGTTAAATAAATTTTTATTGGTGCATTGTAGTCATACATCTTAATGGGATAAAAAAAAAACTTGTGGAGATGTACACGTACACATCACCCAATCAGTCCCTACCCAGTCCCTAACCCTTCCCTCCCCCTCCCTCCTTCCCATGCTTGGTTTCCTGATTAACTTTGATATGTTTGGGAGTTTTTTCTTTCATATATGGTCAAGTTAGTTTTGACAAGGTTTCCAAGAACATTTGGTGAAGGAAATAATAATCTTTTCATTAAATATTGTTGAAAATAATAATTACATGAAAAAGAATAAAATTGGGCCCCTACCTAATACCATATACAAATATTAACTCAAAATAGGTAAAATACCTAAATGTAAATCTTAAGAATATAAAGTTTTAGAAGAAAACCAGGGTCATAAAACTTCTCAACATTGAAATTGGCAGTAATTTCTTGGATATGATTCCAAAGGCACAGGCAACAAAAGAATAAACAAACTCCATAAAAAATAGAAAAAATTGTACATCCAAAGCAATGTAAACAGAATTAAAAGTTACTGATAGAATGTGTTAAAATATTTCCAAATGCTATATCTAAAGGTATATTAATATTCCAAATATAAATCCAAAAATTAGCAACAATAAAAGCAAACAATACAATTTAGAAATAGGTAAAAGACTAAAATAGATAATGAATCTCAAAGATTTTTATATGACCAATAAACAAATGAATATCACTCATCATTATCATAATATAACTAATCATTAAGGAAATACAAACAAAAACTATAGTGAAATACTACTTCACATTTGTTAGGATGGCTGCTTAACATGAATTACCTTGCTCCAGCCCTTTACTTTGAATTTGTTACTATCTTTACTTATAAAGTATGTTTCTTGTAAGCAGCAGATGGGTGGATTCTTGTTTTTAATACATTTTGCCACTTTATGTCTTCTTATTGGGGAATTGAGGCTATTTACATTCAGTGTGATAATTGAAAGATAACTTTTAATTCCTAACATGTTAAGATTTTATATCTGTTTGAAATACTGTTTGTTCTTTGCTTAGTTGTCTGCTGGATGGAAAATCTTGTTTCTCTGGTTCTGGTGTGTGTTACCTATTTCTTCTTTGTAGTTAATCTGAGTATTTTCTCTAGTGCTGGTTTTGAAGACATAAAATTCCTTCAGTTTCTGTTTGTCATGGAAGCTTCTTATTTCCCCATCTAATCTGATAGATAGTTTTGCTGGGTAGGAAATTTTTGGCTGGAAGTTGTTTTCTTTCAGAGTTTGGAATATGTTACTTCAAGCCCTTCTGGCTCTCATGACTTGGTTTAGGAAGTCTGGAGTGATTCTAATTGGTTTGCCTCTGAATGTCACTTGGCCTTTTGTTTTTGTTGCTTTTAAGATTCTCTGCTTGGCTTCCACATTGGTCATTTTGACAATTATGTGGCGTGGGGAACCTTTTCTCTGATCTTGTCTAAAGGGAGTTCTATAAGTTTCCTGGACCTGTGTATCGACCTCTTGCTCTATGTTTGGAAAATGTTCTGCTATTATTTCTTTGAAGAGATTATTGATCCCTTTGGTTTCCCCTTCTTTTCCCTCCTCTATTCCAATTATTCTTAGGTTAGCTCTCTTAAAATGGGCCCATATTTCTTCAGTGTCAGATTCCTGCTGTCTGATTTTTTTCCCTAAGTTATAAATTATGCATTCATTTTTGGAGTGATCATCTTCTAGGAGCGAGATTCTATTCTCCATGTGGTCAAATCGATTGTTTATATTTTGAATTGAGGCCTTTACTTCAATGATTGCATCCTTTATTTCTTTTAGACTCTCTCTAAATTCTTTTCAAAAGTCCTGTATTATTTCTATAGTTATATTCCTGTTGATCTTCTAGAGATCTCTGAATTTCTATGTTATCAGGTTCTGATATTATGGGGTTGTGGGCATTCATTGCTCCATTGTTATTCCTCTTTTCCATGATTTTGGAAGTTTGTGCCTTCTCTGGGTTCTTCCCCAGGTCACTACGACTTCACTTAGGGTGCTCTGGATCTCGAGTTTGTTGTAATCTCAGCTGCCACTACTCCTTTACTGGGTTGTATCGTATAATCTCAGACCCAGGGAGTAAATCGAGCCTGCACTAGACCGTGGGGGTGCCGGGCTGGGCGTTTTCCCACAGGGAGCTGCGACAGGGTGTGGTATCTTTGCCTTCACTACTCCTTCACTGGGGTGGACTGCAAAATCTCAGACCCAGGGAGATTATCAAAGCTGCGCAAGTCCCTGGGGGTGCAGTGCTGGGATTTCTTCTGTAGGGGCTGCAGTTTCACTTACAGTTATTGTGCGCGCTGATCTGGAGCTGTCACGGGCATGCTGAACTCACTACAGCTGCTGGCAATATGGTGCCGCTGCCATGCCCTCGGCCGTGAGGCTGGCATATTTCTTTTCTGGTTTTGAGCTCCATTCTGAGTCCCTGGAAGGCATGATGAGCTTGGCCACTGGAAGTTTTAGACATTCTTTGCACTGAAGAACTGCTGAATTACACCCAAATGATCCGCAGCTGCTCACTTCAGGTCCTTGTTTACCTTTCCTCTCTGGAGCCTGGTGCTGTGAGGCATGATGGCGCCAGTACGGCCCCACAATGCGGGGTGGTTTCTTTTTTGGTCTCTGGTTGTTCTTCTAGTCTTCTTTTTCTCTGTCCCTTGTGTTTACATTTTTTATTTCTTTGCTGATAGTGCTTTCTGGCTATGAAAACCGCTGATTTTGTGGCAATAGAGATCGAGTGTTAGCAGGACTCGTAAATGCTGCTTTTTTCGGTTGCCATCTTCCCAGAAGTTCATTTTTTTTTAAACAGGGTCTATAGCCAGGCGTGGTGGCACACGCTTGTAATCCCCACGCTTGGAAGGCAGAGACAGGAGGATCACACAGGTTTGAAGCCAGCCGAGCTGGCTTAAGAGACCCTGTTTCCAAAAATAAAAATATAAAAAAATAGGTCTGGAATGTAGCCTGGAGGTAGAAGGGCTTCCAGGAACCCCAGTACCACCAAATACAATACAATACAATACAATACAATACAATACAATACAATACAATACAGCAAGTTAACAGGGTCTATATTACTGAGACTGGCCTCAAACCTGTGATCCTCCTGTCTCGGCCTCCCAAGTACTGGGATTACAGCATGCACCACACCCAGCTTTGTTTGTTTGTTTGTTTATTTACGGCACTGTGGATTGAACCCAGGGGCATTCTATCTCTGAGTTACACCTCCAGCCCAATTTTTTATGCTTTTTGTTGTTGTTGTTGTTGTTGTTGGTACTGGGAATGGAACCCTTCTACCTCTGGGATACACTCCCAGACCTATTTTATATTTTTATTTTTGGAAACTGAGTCTCTTAAGCCAGCAAGGCTGGCTTTGAACCTCCACAATCCTCCTGTCTCTGCCTCCCAAGCATGAGTATTACAAGTGTGCGCCACCACGCCTGGCTATGCTTTATTTTGAAACAGAGTCTCACTAAATTGTTGAGGGCCTCACTAAATAGCTGAGGCTGGCCATGAACCTGTGATCCTCCTCCGGTCTTAGCCTCCCAAGTACTGGCATTACAAGCAATGTGCCATGACGCCCAGCTTCGGTTTCAGGGCCTTGAACATGCTATCCTGCTAGCCTTCTGATTCTTATACCTTGTTCTTTTTCATCCTTCAGGTCTCAGCTTAGACATCACCTCAGAGTGGGTCTCCTTCTCCACCCCATTTAAGGAGCCACCTCCCCATCGGCTCTAGTTCATTCCCAACAGCGATTGGCTATTGTCCATGTACTTGCTAGATTATGTATTTATTATTGTAGATCCCTAGCAGAGCCATGACAGGCTTCATGCATATAGCAAACATGCTAGGCCTAAGTTTCAGTTTCCCAGGAATACAATTAACAGTTAAGTGACAGTTTTGGCACCTGGGTCAGGATGAAAAACTCCCAACCAACCCCAGGAGGCACGAACCAAATGGGAGGCACCAAGTATCTTGTGCCTTGCTTGTGATAACAGCAGTAAAAATTCCTTTTGGTTTAAAGATAACTCCTCTGTAAATCACAGCCTGAGTGACTGAAATGTATAAAACTGCCTTGGAACAAAGACTCGGGGTCCTTGTCAAGACTCTACTGCATTGGAGGGACTTGGACCCCAGCTCGAGCTAGTTCCCCAATAACCCCTTCCTGCCTTTGCATTATTGTGTGTGGTGGTCTCTGGCACCCTGGGGTCCCGGACTTCGAGTATAACTATTATGTCTCCCGAGTGGATCATATGGCCCATGAGGAGAGCTACGTTGGTTTACTTGCCAACACTGGCACCTTGTACTGCTCTTGGGAGCATGGTGGATGTTCAAGAAATAGCTACTGAATGGATGCCCAATGGAGTCATTAGCCAGGAGTGCTGGTGCAGGCCAGCCTTGGCAGCTTAGGGAGCCCCTCCACAACTTAGTGAGCCCCTGCTTCAAATTAAGAAATAAAAGCTGATGTGGTGGTGCATGCCTGTAACCCCAGTATTTGGGAGGTTGCGACAGGATTACAGGTTCAAAGCTGGCTTCCGCAATGTAGCAAGGTCCTCAACAACTTAGAGAGAACCTGTGATACTCCAGTCTCAGCCTTCGGAGACCTGGGATTACAAACTTGTGCCACCACACCCAGCTTGAAGAGGTATATTTTATAGAATGCTCTACTATTACAATCTGCCTGATATCTATCTATCTATCTATCTATCTATCTATCTATCTATCTTTCTGTCTGTCTCTGTCGTCTCTCTTTCCTCACCCCGTCACTTTTTTTTTTTTTTTTTTGGTGTGACTGAACCCAGAGGCATTCTACTTCAGAGCCATACCTCAAGCCCTATTTTATTTTCTTTATTTTAAAACAGGCTTGCACTAAGTTGCTGAGGGCCTCCCTAAATTTCTGAGGCTGCCCTCGAACCTGAGATCTTCCTGTTTCAGCCTCCCAAATACTGGGATTATAGCTGTGTGCTGCCACGGCCTGTGGCCTGGTATTTTCTCATGATCGTACTGGCATCCTAGGTTGCTGAGGGGATGACCACAGAAGGAGAGTGCTTTGCTCTCGTCCTAGCCAGGGGCAATGCTCCCAGCATGATTTACCCTGATGACCTTGCTGAGTGGTCCTTCTCAGAGCTGAACCTTTCCATGCAGACTCTGGGGGAGGCCACTGTGTGCAGCCACACCTGAGAACAGAACGCCCTCCTCTCCAAGAGCAGGTTGTCTATGGAGACTACTCAGGATTATTCTACAGGGAGACTTGTGTTATCTCAACTTTGGCCACCGGGGTCTTACCAGATGTGCCTCCTTTTTTTTTTTGTTTTTTGTTTTGTTGTTGTTGTTGTCGTTGCAGGTCTGGAGATGGAACCCAGAGGCATTTGACCTCCAAGCCCTATTTTTTATTCTTTATTTTGAAACAGGGTCTCACTGAGTTGCGGAGGGCCTCACTAAGTAGCCGAGGCTGTCCGCGAACCGTGATCCTCCGGTCTCAGCCTCCTGAATGCTGGGATGACGAGCGTGCGCCCCCATGCCCGGCTCTGGATGTGCCTCCTTGATGTGTTTTTTCCCCCCAACACACTTCCTTCTTTTTAAGCACTACAAAGTGCTCTAAGCTCATTTTGTAAATTTTCTGTCCCAGTCCTAGAGTTGACCATTTCTCCAAAGAACATTTGCTCCTTTTATTTAGAAATGTTGTTACATTTCAAGATCTGCGTTCTTAACATCAGTATAGGCAACATTCTTTTTTTCTGGAAGTGACCTCAAAAGCCCAGGCAACAAAAGCAAAATAGATAAATAGGATCATCACGTCAAACCCAAACGCTTATGCGCAGCAAAGGGAAGAGTCCGCAGAGTAAAAAGACGACCTACAGAGTGGGAGAAAATTATTTGCAAGCCACACATCTGGTAAAGGAATAATACTCAAAATATATAAGGAACTTAGACAACTTAATAGCAAGAAAACAACCTGAGTAAAAGATGGGCAAAGGACTTGAACACACATTTCTCAAAGAAATATACAAGTGACCATCTGGTATATGAAAAAAATGTTCACCATCAGTAATCATCAAGGAAATGCGACTTAAAAACTCAAAAAAGAGGCTGAGACAGGAGGGTCGTAGGTTTGAGACTGGCCTCAGCAACTTTGTAAGACTCTTGTTTCAAAATAAAAAATAAAAAGGGCTGGGAGTATAGCCTGGATGTAGAATGCCCCTGGGTTCAATCTCCAAAAGATATTAAATTATCGAGTAACAGTTATCAAAAGGACAAAAAGACAACATGTTGGTAAGGATACGAAAAAAAGGGAACCCTTGCACATTGTTGTAAGTTAATATAAATCAACATAGCCATGGAAGGCAGTATGGAGGTTCCTCAAAGTATTTTTAAAAATAGAACTACCATTTTGGGTGGGGGAGGCAGTACTAGAAATTGAACCCAAGGACATTCTACCTATAAGCTACACCCCCAGCCCTTTTTTATTTTTTGGTTTTGAAGCAGTGTCTTACTACGTTGCTGAGAGTCTCAATACATTGGTGAGGCTGTCCTCAAACCTGCAATGCTCTTGTTTCAGCCTCACAGGTACTGGAATTACAGGTGTGAGCCACTATGCCTGGGAATATATGAATATATTTAGAGGTGTGTGTGTGTGTGTGTGTGTGTGTGTGTATGTGTTTTACTCAGGGTTGAACCTAGGTGCATTCACCTCTAAACTACATCCCCAGCCCTATTTTTAATTTTTGAAACAGGGTCTAACCAAGTTGCAAAGGGCCTCACAAAGTTGCTGAGGCTGGCTTCGAACCTGTGATCCTCTTGTCTCAGCCTCCCAAGTACTGGGATTACAAGCATGTGCCACCATTCCTGGCTATATTCAGCCTTTTTATACTGAACTCTTTTATTCAGAAATGTTCATTTAAGATTATACCAGAGCCGAGCGTGGTGGTGCACGCTTATAATTCCAGCATTTGGGTGGCTGAGGCTGGAGGATCGTGGTTTGCAGACAGCCTAAGCTACTTAGTGAAGCCCTCTGCAACTCAGTGAGACTCGGTTTCAAAATAAAGAATAAAAGCCGGGCGTGGTGGCGCACACTTGTAATCCCCGCGCTTGGGAGGCAGAGACAGGAGGATCGCGCAGGTTCGAAGCCAGCCCCGCGCGCTGGCTTAGGAGACCCTGTTTCCAAGTAAAAAATATAAAAATAGGTCTGGGAGTGTAGCCCAGAGGTAGAAGGGCTTCCAGGAACCCCAGTACCAAAAAAAAATAAAAAATTAAAAAAAAGAATAAAAAATAGGGCAGGGGGTGTAGCTCGGAGGTTGAATACCCCTGGGTTCCATTCCCCAGACCCACCAACAAAATAATAATAATAATAATAATAATAATAATAATAATAATAATAATAATAAAATAGGGCTAGGGTGTAGATCGGAGGTAGAATGCCCCTGGATTACATCCCTAGTACCACAAGAAATAAAAAATAAAACAAGCCGGGCGTGGTGGCGCACGCTTGTAATCCCCGCGCTTGGGAGGCGGAGACAGGAGGATCGCGCAGGTTCGAAGCCAGCCACGCGTGCTGGCTTAGGAGACCCTGTTTCCAAAAATGAAAATGTAAAAATAGGTCTGGGAGTGTAGCCCGGAGGTAGAAGGGCTTCCAGGAACCCCAGTACCACCAAAAAAAAAAAAATTACACCATGTCCTTTCATTATTTTCTTTTACTGCTAAATAGTATTTTGTTGTATAGATATACCATTCTTTGTTTAATCCATTCACCCGTCCATATAAATTTTAGAATTGCTTATCAATATCCACAAAGTAATCTGCCGGGATTTTGATTGAAACTGAAGTGAATCTACACAAGTTGGTAGAAACTGACAATACTGAGTACCTCATCACCGAATTACATCTCCAACTCTTGCGCGTAGATTCTGAACACATTTTGTTGGATTTCTACCTACATATTTAAATTTTATGCTATTATTAATGGGATTGTGTTTTCAGTTTCAAGTTCCAGATTGCACTGCTGCTATAAGGAAAAGAACTGCCTTTTGCATTCTAACCTTGTGTCCTTCTACTTTCTACAATCACTTATTAGTGCTTCTGACTTTTGCTCTCATTCACCTCCCAACCCATTCTGTTACACGACACACTTACCACGACTTCTCCTTGTTCCACGGTGTGGATCTTCATGTAGGTCCCCACGACAGCCTCCTTGGGGAGCTCACCAAACTTGGTATTGATCATGGGGCACTGGATCGGATGAGTGATTCTAGATCTGAAATATGACAGCGTGTCGGCTCATCTCACACAGCCAGCTCACGCGGCCCCGCGTCTGCAGCCGTCCCTCCACTGCGCGGTGCGGGCGCCCCTCCCTGGAGATCTCCACCTACTCAGAAGGTGAGAAAACTCAAAATCAAGCCCCCTGCCAGGGATTAGAAAAGTGCAGTAGGAAGCCGGCGTGGGGGCGCACACCTGTAACCCCAGGACTGGAGGCTGAGACGGGGGGTCATAGGTTCAAAGCCAGCTGCAGCAATTTAGTAAGGCTCTCAACAACTTGGTGACACCCTGCTTCCAAATTAAAAAGGAGGGGAGGAGGGAGGAAAAGCCAGGCATGGTGGTACACATTTGTAATCTCATCACTTGGGGAGCTGAGACAGGAGGATCACAGGTTCAAGGACAGCCTCAGCAACTAGTGAGACTCTCATCAACCTAGTGAGACCCTGTTTCAAAATAAAAAATAAAATAGGGCTGGGGGTGTGGCTCAGAGGTTGATGCCTCTGGGTTCAATCCCTAGTACCATACCAAAAAGGGGGCTTGGGAGTGATGCTTGGAGGTAGAATGCTTCTGGGTTAACTCCCCAGTACCACACACACACACACACACACACACACACACACACACATGCACGCACGCACACATGTGTAGTAGGAAGATGTGGAAGAGTGTGGAAGAGGAAGGAGCGAGGCCCATGGAACAGTGAAGGCTGTCATGAGAAGAGCTGTTGACCATGCAGCTGAGCAGAGCCTGCTGGGCAAGACGTCCAGGCAAAGGTGCCCAGGAGGTTTGAAGCGCAGGTCTGTTTGACTCAAAGTTCATAGGGAGGGAGGGATTTCTAGCTGCCAAAAATGTCTGAAAATGGAACACTGTTTTGAAAAATGGTAAGCTGCTATATTACCACTGCCTCCCTTAGATGGGCCGAATTTTCTGAAATGCTAGGCATGATGGCTCACGCCTATAATCCCAATACTTGGGAGACTGAGTCAGGAGGATTGCAATTTTGAAGCCAGCCTCAAGCAACTTAGTGAGACTCTATTTCAAAATAAAAATATAAAAAGCCAAGCATGGTGGCATATGTCTGTAATCCCAGTACTTGAGAGGCTGAGACAGGAGGATTGCAGGTTTGCAGCCAACCTCAGCTACTTAGTAAGGCCCTCCACAACTTAGTGAAACCCTGTTTCAAAATAAAATATAGGGCTAGGGTGTAGCTTGGAGATAGAATGCCCCTGAGTTTCATCCCCAGGACGAGAGAGAGAGAGAGAGAGAGAGGAGAGAGGAGAGAGGAGAGAGGAGAGAGGAGAGAGGAGAGAGGAGAGAGGAGAGAGGAGAGAGGAGAGAGGAGAGAGGAGAGAGGAGAGAGGAGAGAGGAGAGAGGAGAGAGGAGAGAGCGCGCTGAGGGTAGAATACCCCTGAAAGTTCAATCCCCTGTACCACACACCCAAAGAATTTTCTGAAGAAACTCCAAGTTAAAAGGGCACAATAAACGCTGGGCGTGGTGGCGTACGCTTAGGATCGTGCTGGTTCGAGGCCAGCCTTGCTTGCTTAAGAGACCCTGTTTTCAAATAAAAATATAAAATTGGTCTGGGAGTGTAGCCCGGAGGTAGAAGGGTTCTATCCTCAGTACCACCAAAAAAAAAAGAAAAAAAAGAAAGGGCACAATAATACATTCCTGTTCCTTCTTCCTTAAATGGGTCACTAAGGCCCTGAGAAAAGTAGTGATTGACTCTGTGTGTGTGTGTGTGTGTGTGTTACTATTTTATTATTTATTTATTTTTGCAGTACTGAGGATGAAACCCAGAGGCATTCTACCTCCAAACTATACCTCTAGCCTTTTTTTTTTTTTTTTGCAGGTCTGGAGATAGAACCCAGGGGCATTCAACCTCCAAGCTACACCCCCTGCCCTATTTTTCATTCTTTATTTTGAAATAGGATCTTACTAGTTGTGGAGGGCCTCACTAAGTAGCTGAGGCTGACCGTGATTCTCCTGTCTAGGCCCCCAGAATGGTAGGATTACAAGCGTGCGCCATCACACTCAGTTTATTTTTTATTTTGAAACAGGTTCTCACTAAGATGCAGAGGGCCTTGCTAAGTTGTTGAGACTGGCTGCAAACCTGTCATTCTCCTGCCTTGTCCTCCCAAGTCCTGGGATTTCAGCCAGCTAGTAGCTGATTTCTTAAAGTAGCCCTATGTTAGAGGCAGAGAATGCAGGTCCTGCGCATTCAACCTAAGACCTTTCTAGTCCGCTTCACGCACACACCCATCCCTTTGGGGTCGACCTGCCCCCTCCCCAGCAGCCCTGACATTCTGCCATGTAAGTCATCTTCCCTTCCCCACCACAGCTGGGACTCTTCTGTCTGCCAAGAGCTGAGCTTACTTGATCTTCGGGCCCAGCATCTTTGGGAGACTATTTTCTGAGCTTTTGGCTACCCTGCTGAAGCTGGTCCCCTGTTGCTTCCAGGCTTCCTGGAGATGCAGAAGCTTCAAAGAGCTGAAGTCCTGTAGAGGATACGATTTGATCTGGAATTCCTTAAATCTCTCTACAGGTTTTGTTTCTGTTAGAGAAAGCACAGGGGAGCATACTTAGTGAGTCTTTGCCTACGTGGTGGTGGTGCTGCTGCTGCTGGGGGTCTGTCATAGCAACCCGCATGCATAGGGAACAAACAAACAGCCCTGTGACCCCTGTGTTAGGCCCTGTTGCTCAGCCCTCTGCTAGAGACACCCTTTCCCTCCGTCCATCACAGGCGTGAAGAGCCTAACTGAAGATACTGATGGGCGGCAGAGCTCAAGTCACCCAGAAAAAGGTCAGTGCTTGATCTGGACGCAGAACTATCTGAGTCAAGCTCATATCTTTCCACTAACAGATTACACTGATCTCAGCTTTCAAACTAGACTTTCAAAATGTAGCCGGAGCAGCCAGCCAAAAAAGATAAATGGATGACTGGCCACAGAACCGGAAGTTATGCAACCCCTTGAAACCCTGGTAGGTGTAGCATAAGAATTATGGGTAAAGTATGAGATGCCTAGCACAGTGCCAACACATAATAGGCCCTTTCTGCAAGTTATTTAAAATATATCCGAGCCGGGTGTGGTGGTGCACGCTTGTAATCCCAGCATTTGGGAAGCTAAGGCCAGAGGATCCCAGTTCGCAGACAGCCTCAGCTACTTAGTGAGGCCCTTCACAACTCAGTGAGACCATGTTTCAAAAATTTAAAAAAGACTGAGCTGGGCATGGTGGCGCACGCTTGTAATCCCAGCGCTTGGGAGGCTGAGGCAGGAGGATCACACAGGTTCGAAGCCAGCCTCAGCTACTTAGTGAGGCTCTCAGAAACTTAGTGAGACCCTGTTTCCAAATAAAGTATCAAATAGGTCTGGGAATATAGCCTGGAGGTAGAAAAGCCCCTGGGTTCCACCCCCAGTACCACAAAAAAAAGTAGGGTAGGGGTGTATCTTGGAGGTACAATGCCCCTGGGTTCCATCCCTAGTACTGAAAAAAAAAATACACACACACACACACACACACACATATATCTTCAAGAAAATACTACTCAGAAATAAAAAGGAGCAATGCCAACTACTCAAAAACACTATATTTAGTGGAAGAAGCCAGGTGCCACTCCACATTGCATAATTCCATTTATATGGAACCCTAAGAAAGGCGACTCTAACCTATCATGACAGGAAGCGGGTCAGTGATTGCCTCGGGCCAGGGGTGCTGGCAGAGACTCACTTTGATGGGATCACGGAAACTCTCTGGGGTAATATAAATGTTTTGTAATATAATAAATTGTTTATTACACAGAGGTTATGCTTTGTCAAAGTTCACTGAATTACACATTTAAAATGTGTGCATTTTATAATATAAAAATTATACTTCGAGCCGGGCATGGTGGCACACACTTGTAATCTCAGCATTCGGGAGGTTGAGACTGAAGGATCACAGTTCATGGACAGCCTCAGCCACCTTAGTGAGGCCCTTTGCAACTCAGTGAGACCCGTTTTAAAATAAAGAATAAAGCTGGGCATGTGATGCATGCTTGTAATCCCAGCACTTGGGAGGCTGAGACAGGAGGATCGCACAAGTTCGAAGCCAGCCTCAACTACTTAGTGAGGCTCTCGGCAACTTAGTGAGACCCTGTTTCCAAATAAAATATAAAAAAGGTCTGAGAGTATAGCCTGAAGGTAGAAAGCCCCTGGGTTCCACCCCCAGTACCACCAAAAAACAAACCAAAAATTAAAATTAAAAAATAGCCAGGTGTAATGGCCCACGCTTGTAATTCCAGCATTCAGGAGGCAGAGACCAGAGGATCGCGGTTGTGGACAGCCTCAGCTACTTAGTGAGGCCCTGTTTCAAAATAAAGAATAAAAAATAGGTCAGGGCGTGTAGCTCAGAGGTCAAATGCCCCTGGGTTTCATCCCCAAACATAAATAAATAAATAATAATAAAAGAATAAAAAAATAAAGAATAAGGGCTGGAGCCAGGTGTGGTGGCACATGCTTGTAATTCCAGCATTCGGGAGGCTAAGACAGGAAGATTGCGGTTCTTTTGCAGACGGCCTCGGATACTTAGTGAGGTCCTCTGCAACTCAGTGAGACCCTATTTCAAAATAAAGAATAAAAAATTGGGCAGGGGGGTATAGCTCGGAGGTCAAATGTATCTGGGTTCCATCCCCAGACCCGCAAAAAAAAAAAAAAAAAGATAAAGGCCAGGCTTGGCGGTGAGCGCTTGGGAAGCTGAGACAGGAGGATCGCACAGGTTCAAAGCCAGCCTCAGCTACTTAGTGAGGCTCTCAGCAACCTAGTGAGACCCTGTTTCCAAATAAAATATAAAATAGCCCGGAGTATAGCCCGGAGGTAGAAAGCCTCTGGGTTCCACCCCCAGTAACATCAAAAAAAAAAAAAAAAGAATAAAAAATAGGGCAGGAGATGTAGCTGGGAGGTCGAATGCCCCTGGGCTTCATCCCCAGACCTACAATAAATAAATAAATAAATAAATAAATAAATAAATAGAATAAAAAAAAGTTTGGGGGTATAGCTCAGTGGTAGAATGCCCTTTGGTTCCATCTCCAGTTCTCCAAAAAGAAAAAAGAAAAAGACAAAAGGAAGAAAGAAAGAAAAAAGAAAAGCGGAGAGAGGGCCCAGTGTGGCGGCTCATGCCTGTAATCCCAGTACTTGAGAAGCGGAGACAAGAGGATGGCAGGTTTAAGACTAGCCTCAGCAACTTAGTGAGACCCTGTTTCAAAATAAAAAAATTAAAATGTTAGGGTGTAGCTGGGAGATATAATTCCCCTGGATTCAATCCCCAGTACAAAAAAGAAAGAAGGAAACCCACTGTGAGTACGGCTGCAGCGGCCCCCCCTGTAGTCCCAGTTATTCAAAAGGCTGAGGAAGGAGCATCACTGATTTGAGGGCAGCTTTAGCAACTAAGTGAGATCCTAACTCGAAATAAAGAAATAGAAAGGGATGGAGGTGTAGTTCAGTGGTAGAATGCCCTTGGTTTCAATCCCCAATACTTACAAAGAAAGTCACAAAGAAAAGAAACCCTCCAACTAGAATGGCCATCATTCAAAACACAAACAACAACTGGCAAGGATGTGGAGAAGTGGGAACTCTAATACATTGATGGTGGGATTGCAAATTAGTGCAACCACTTTGGAAAACGGTATGGAGGCTCCTCAGAAGAATGGGAACGAACTTACCAGATAATCCAGCAATACCACTGTTGGGTATCTACCCAAAAGAATGGAAACCAAACTACCAAACTCATGCATGTGTATCTATGTTCATAGCTGCACAATTCACCATAGCCAAACTATGGAACCAGCCAAAATGTCCATCAACAGATGAATGGATTACAAAACTGTGGGAAATGTACACAATGGAATTTTACTCAGCCATAAAGAAAAACTCAATTACATCATTTTCAGGGAAAAGGATGGAACTGGAGAACAATATATTAAGTGATATTATAGTCAGTCACAAAAAATAAGAAATTGGATGTTCTCCCTAATATGTGGAAGGTAGAGAGAAAATGGGTCATAGGAGGAACTGTAGACAAAGGAGAGTCTATAGATGAGCAAATAAGGCACCCTAACTGAGGTAGACAGGAGGGGGAAGAGGGGAATTCTCCAATGTACAGGATGTACATTCACCAACTATCAAAGCCAATCACTAGGCCAAACATGAGGAGGGAGGAGGAGGGAATGGGGTGGGAAGTGGGTGAGGGCTAATTCAGTGATGTGTGAGTGTGTGCCTCTACCATCTTGTACTTCATTAAGATGCATGACTACAATGCACCAATAAAAAAACTTTAAAAAGAAAAACCCACTTTATTTATTTATTCATTCATTCATTTACTTACTTACTTTTGGTGCTGGATTTAACGAGTGATGTTGTACTTCTGAGTAGACTCCCAGCCTTATTTTATTTTTTTATTTAGAAATAGTGTCTCACTAAGTTGCAAAGGATCTCACTAAATTGCTGAGGCTGCCTCCAACCTGTGATTCTCCTATCTCAGCCTCCCAAGGACTGGAATTACAAGTATGCGCCACCACGCCCAGCTAGAAACACACTTTAAATATAGGGACATAAGCTGGGTGTTGTGATGCGCACCTGTAATCCCAGTAATTGGGAGGCTGAGACAGGGGGATTGATGGTTCGAGGACGCCTCAGCACGTAGTAAGACTCTCATCAACCTAGCCAGACCCTGTTGCAAAATAAAAATAAATCAGGGCTAGAGGTGTAGCTATGGGTTAGAATGTCCTTTTGGTTCAATCCCCAGTACAAATAAACAACAAACAAGCAAACACATACACATAAACTTAAAAGGATGGAAAAAGATATGCCAAAGTAATACAAATCAAAAGGAATTTAAATTAAAAGTAGTAGCTATAATAATATCAGAAAGAGTTCAATCCTAAATATCTATTCTCTTAAAAGACAGGTTTAAAATACATAAAGCAGCCAGGCGTGGTGGCGCATGCTTGTAATCCCCACGCTTGGGAGGCAGAGACAGGAGGATTGCGCTGGTTCGAAGCCAGCCTCACTGGCTTAAAAGACCCTGTTTCCAAATAAAAATATAAAAAAATAGGTCTGGGAGTGTAGCCTGGAGGTAGAAGGGTTTCCAGGAACCCCAGTACTACCAAAAAAACACCAAAATACATGAAGCAAAGAGCCGAGCGCGGTGGCACATGCTTGTAATCCCATTACTTGAGAGGCTGAGACCGGAGGATTGCGTAGGTTCGAAGCCAGCCTTGGCTACTTACTGAGGTTCTCAGCCACTCAGTGAGACCCTGTTTCCAAATAAAGAATAATAAATAGGGTTGGGAGCCGGGCGTGGTGGTGCACGCTTGTAATCTCCGCACTTGGGAGGCAGAGACAGGAGAATCACACAGGTTCGAAGCCAGCTGCGCTGGTTTAAGAGACCCTGTTTCCAAATAAAATATAAAATAGGTCTGAGAGTGTAGTCCGGAAGTAGAAGGGTTCAATACCCAGAACTCCAAAAAAAAAAAAAAAATAGGGTTGGGGGTGTAACTCAGAGGTAGAATGCCCCTGGATTCCACCCCCAGTACCACAAAATAAACAAACAAACAAACAAACAAACAAATAAAATACACAAAGCAAAAACTGATAGAAAACATATCTATGTAGCTGGAGATTTTTAACAACCTTCTCTATTTTTTTTTTTTGTGTGTGTGGTGCTGGGGGTGGAACCCAGAGGCTTTCTACCTCTGGGCTATACTCCCAGACCCATTTTATATTTTATTTGGAAACAGGGTCTCACTAAGTTGCTGAGAGCCTCACTCAGTAGCTGAGGCTGGCTTCAAACCCGTGTGATCCTCCTGTCTCAGCCTCCCAAGCGCGGGGATTACAAGCGTGCGCCACCACGCCCGGCTGACAACCTTCTCTATTAACAAGTAGAATATGAAGAGGGTCTGGATGGCTTGAGTAACACTAAACCAACGCGGCCTGGTTAGCGTTCAGAGCATGCGCACCCAGGACAGCATATTCTTTTCAAATGCAAATGGAGCATTTACCAAAAGAGATGATATTCTGAGCCACAAAACAAGTTGCATTATATTTAAAAGGATTCAAACTATACAAAGTATGTTATCCCAGAAGGAAATAACAGGAAGATACCTGGATAGTCCCTAAATGTTTGGAAACTAAACAACACCCTTCTAAATATTCAATGGGTCAAAGAAGGAATCAAAAGGGAAATTTAAAAGTATTTTTAACTGAATTACAATGAAACTATAGCATACCAAATTTGGGGGCTACGGCATTTTCCTTTCTTCTGGGTCAGCAATGGAAAAGAGGCCTGAGGGCTGACACTCCCCGAGGCCTCCAGCCTTCCTACCAGTCACGTGACAGCGGGAGGGGCATCTACGCTCATGTGTCAGGGGATGTTCTAAGAGTTGTGTTTTGTTTTTTTGCTGTACTGGGGATGGAACCCAGTGCCATTCTACCTCCGAGCTATACCCCCAGCTCTATTTTTTATTCTTTATTTTGAAACAGGGTCTCACTGAGTTGCAGAGGGCCTCACTAAGTAGCTGAAGTTGGCTGCAAACCGCCATCCTCTGGTCTCAGCCTCCAGAATGCTGGGATTACCACGCCCAGCCTCATCCAGCCCTTTTTTATTTTTTGTTTTGAAACAGGGTCTCTCTAGGTTGTTGAGAGTCTCACTATTTGTTGAGTCTGTTTTGGAACTTATGATCTGGAACCTATCTCCACCTCCCAATCACCACCATGCCCAGCTTCTAAGAGTTTTATATATTAATTTGCTTAATGTCATAATGATTCTATGAGCTAGGAACTGTAATTCACATTTTCCAGACCCCGAGAGCTCTGATGCACAGGGACATAGTGTCACTTATGCGGCATCTCACAACTAGTTAGAGCAGAACCCTGTATATAAACATGAGCCTATAGTCTTAGCCACACTACTACCCAAGATACATAAGAAGAAACCTCGGGCTGAGACTTAAGCACTCACCAAGGCCACCCATCTAGTAAGCAGGTATCAGACCCAGCTCCGCCCAGCTCCGAGCTCTCTCTCCCGCCTTTCTCTTCTGCCTTCATGTGTTGGCCTCAGTTCTAGTCTCAAAACCACATGAGTGCTCAGTACCCAGTAAGATACAAAACCCCTGAACCATTGTTTGTTGAGGTCTGGGGTTCCTGACCCAAGTGAAAGAGACAAAAAAAAAAAAAATCAAAATATAAACAATCCCCCCCCCAAAAAAAAAACCCTCTAGAAGACGGAAAAGGAAAAGAAAGGCAAATATCAAAACTGAGATGTGAATGGAAACACTGCTCTGGAGTCAGGGAGCCTGGGCAGACCTTGGCCAGTTCTAGAGTTCGTCAGTGACAACGTCTGTGCCCAACAGCAAGAGAGAGGGCGTGCTGGGCTTTGGATCTCAGGACTGGATTCTGAACTCTCCACTGCTAGCGATTAGCCCTGTGATCTTTAAGGAAGAGATTTGCCTTTCTCAGCCTCAGTATCCTTCCACACCTGTAAAACAGGGTTATAATCTTTTCTTCTTGGAGAGCTAGTATGAAGTGATGTGTGTATAAACAGTTGAGCTGGACCCCTGGCATGTAATCAGAACTCAGTAGTATCTGTTGCTCATACTTGTTAGCAGATACATGAGTTTGGCCAAGACTCTGGAGAGCGGTACCTATAACCACTCGCAGAAGCCAAGATATGTTTATCCAGTGACTCTGTGAGCTGCTTCTGAGTAGCTGCTAGATGTTAGGCGTGGTCCCAGGTCCTTACAGAATTTAAATCCTGGGGCCGGGCGTGATGGCGCACACTTGTAATCCCAGCATTCGGGAGGCTGAGACCAGAGGATCGCGGTTCGCAGACAGCCTCAGTTACTTAGCGAGGCAGGCCCTCTGCAACTCATTGAGACCTGGTTTCAAAATAAAGAATAAAAAATAGGACAGGGGGTGTAGCTTGGAGGTCAAATGCCCTGGGTTCCATCCCTAGACTCACAAAAAAAAAAAAAAAAAAAAAAAAAGAATTTAAATCCTGGGGAAAGAGATATTTAATAACCATTTTAGACTCAATTATATTATTTCAGTGGGACCAAAAACTACAGAAGAAAAATACAGGGTACCTGAATGGAATATAATGGGTGATGGAAGATGCTAAGCCAGCAAGAAAATCAAGGAGAATGTGCTAAGAAAAGGATGTTTAAATCTAAACTCAAAAAACAGAAGCCGGGCGTGGTGGCGCACTTTTAATCCCAGCATTCGGGAGGCTGAGACAGGAGGATTGTGGTTCGCAGACAGCCTACTTACTACTACTTAGTGAGGCCCTTTGCAACTCAGTGAGACCCTGTTTCAAAATAAAGAATAAAAAATAGGGCTGGGGGTGTCACTCAGAGGTAGAATGTCCCTGGGTTCCATCCCTAGTACTGCAAAAAAGAAAAGAAAAGAAAAGACTAGAAAATAAAGCCAAGTGTGGTGGTGCACACTTAATCCCAGCATTTGGGAGGCTGAGACAGGAGGATTGCTGTTTGAGGACAGCCTCAGCTACTTAGTGAGGACCTTTGCAACTCAGTGAGACCCTGTTTCAGAATAAAGACTAAAAAATAGGGCTGCAGGTGTAGCTCAGAGGTAGAATGCCCCTGGGTTCCATCCCTAAAAATATATATATATAAAATAAAATAAAAACAGAAAGCAGCTGGGCAAAGGGAGGAGTGAGGATGTCTGGGTAATTTAATAGATGGTCCCACAGCAGAACCTAAGAGAAGAAAGGAGAAAGCTGAAGAGGATGCTGGAAGTGACCCGTGGACCAGATCTCCACAGCTTCCAGACACCCTGCCTGGCCCTTGAGGCTCTAGATAACTAAGGTTCCTGGGCTGAGGACTGGAGCCAGAATAGGGCCCCTGCCCCCTGCTGTGCTGCAGCTCCAGCTGTGGCCATCTGTCTTACCATTGAGGTGAACCCTCAGAGGTCTGTTGTCTATCAGCTCCAGATGCTGCCAGATCCATTTGTAATAGTAAGGGGAGGTCGAGAGGTCTATCAGCCGCAGGACTTCACAGCTACCCTGGACATATCAACACACACAAACAAAGGATTACACCCTGAGTCTCCAGACAGGCTGGCCTTTGAAGATAAGCTCTCTGTATTACACCTGACCCTGTTTGGTTTTATTTGCATAATGCAAGTTGTTTTGGTTGTTTCATGTTCTTTTTTTGTCTTAATAAAAATGCTATCTACTTGTCATAAAGGATTCAAACCAGTAAAGCAGCATAAAAACTAATATAGAGCTGAGTGTGGTAGCTCCCGTCATCCCAGTACTTGGGAGGCTGAGACAGAAGGATCACAGATTGCAGACCAGCCTCAGCAACGTAGTAAGACTCTCAACAACCTAGTGAGATCCTGTTTCAAAATAAAAATTAAAAAGGGCTGGAAGTGCAGCTAGAGGTAGAATGTTTCTGGGTTCAATCCCCAGGACCTCCCCTCTGCATACACACACACACACACACACACACACACACACACACACACATACCCCAAAACAAGCCAATCACTGTGATCCTCCTGTCTTAGCCTCCCAAGAGCAGGGATTACAAGTGTGAGCCACCACGCCTGGCTCTACTATATACAACTTTAATTTGTTCAAGACAGCAGAGTCCCCCATTAAGCAAAGCACCCCACCACTTCCCCTGACTTTCTCACACAGGGGTGACAGTGACCCAGTTCTAATGAAATATAAGTGAAAGACTGCCGAATGAAACTCCCCGGAAAGCTGCTGCTGTTCTTCCTCCTTCCCTCTGCCGGTGACGGCTGCGGTGGAATGGCCATATGTGAACTTTAGAATGAAAGCCACAGCTATTGAGGAGAAAAAGCTAGAGGGCCTGCATTCCTGGTGACTGCTTAGAACAGCTGTTTCTAGCCCTTAATTAATGCTTAATTCTAGATTCTTACATGAGAAAAATAAATTACTATTTAATAGCCACTTGCAGTGGCTTTCTGTGACCGAAGCAGAATGTAACTCCGACAGATACTCTGTACACACATGTTAATTTCCACAGGAGACATTAAGGCAGCTCACTAATCCTCCAGCTCTCCTCCCAGGCGCACAGCAGATTGTACTTTTTCACCCTTTGAATTGGACATGGATGGCCTTCTTACTTGTTTTGGTCAATTTCCTCACTAAAGGATTTATGATGTTCTGGGTGAAAACTTTTTTTTGGTCCTGGGAATTGTTGAACCCAGGCATCTACCTCAGAGTGTAGGGAGGCGAGGAATAGAGCTTCCCCCCTTCAGCGTGAGGTTTTAGCTAAGAAAGCCCTTTCCCTATTAGGATATAGAAATTAAGACATAGAATTAAGACATAGATTTAGGACATAGAACTAAGAATATAGAATATGATGGTAGCATATAGAGTTACAGTTAAGATAGAATAAGTTTAAGAGTGATGTTAGAAATATAAGGTAATTATATAGAAAGCAACAATTGGTAGGATTTTAGTTGAATGACAAGTTCCTGTTTTTATTAATCTGCTTGCTCTTGGCTTCTGTAAATTGCTTACGCATAGGATTGGAGAATGATCCGATGAAGTTCTTTATCTTAAGAGTGATCTTTATGTTTGAAATGTTTTAAAAGTGATTTTTGATGTTTAAAGTGCTTTTGAAATACATATGAAGGCTATAGAAAGTCTAAATAGTTTTATAAGTTCCTTTGCTCTGAGAGGCTTGTAACCTCCTTAATTTATTAGGAAACATGTTAGTCAGGCAGCCCCTGAAGCACGGGTGCATACCCCGCCTCAGACTCTTGGGGGGCTCTGACGTATGTAACCACTCCCTATTCTGGCTATAAATTCAGAGCCCTCAGTGAGCTCGGGGTCGAGCCTCGACCACACCCCCTCACCTGCTTAAGGGACTGTGGCTTGGCCAGGGCAGCTCTGTGGCAGCCTACAACTCCCTGAAGGGTGCTGGGTGGTTAGTGTCTTGGTCTCGACCCTTGGCTTGCCGGGACAGAGCTGCAGCACAATAAACCCTGCTTGATTTTACATCTCTTGTGAGTCCTTCATTATTTGGGTTGGTGGGCGAGTCTCGAACCCTTCAAGAGCTACATTCCCAGCCCTATTTTTTAATTCTTCTTTTTTTTTGGTGGTACTGGGGATGGAACCCTTCTATCTCCAGGCTACACTCCCAGACTTAATTTATATTTTATTTGGTAACAGGGTCTCTTAAGCCAGCGAGGCTGGCTTCGAATCTACATGATCCTCCTGTCTCTGCCTCCCAAGCGCGGGGATTACAAGCGTGCACCACCACGCCTGGCCTCATTCTTTGTTTTGAGGCAAGGTCTCACTAAGTCCCGGAGGGCCTCACTAAGTAGCTGAGGCTGGCTGAGAACTTTCAACCCTCCTATTGAAGAGGAAGAAGGAAGTAGGCAGATCGGGAAGTTAATTTCCTGAGGGGCGAGGAATACTAATTAACTTCCAAGGCTCCTAAAAGAGATCAGCTCTTCCAAGGTTCCTAGATAAGAACAACCAAAGCTTCACAAAACCATCTGTTTACTAATCAACAAACCCAGGAGACATCATTGGAGCAAGTCTGACACTCCTACTGAAAGGACACGCTTCAAAGGACATGCAAATACAACTCCTACTGAAAGGAGACCCCCCCCAAAGGACATGCAAATACCCTATGCAAATTTTGAGAGCTGCTTCCCAAACTCCAAGCAATAGAGGACATGCAGATATATAAACCCCTAGCGCAGTCACCAGGATGGTTACCCACTCTGGGAACCCCTCCCTGTTGGGGAGCTTCTCTTTCTCTCTTGCGTTAGCTTTGAGAGAAGGTGGAGTGCAATTGAAGGCACTTGGCCCGGGATACACTCAATTAGTGACCTGAAGGCAGCTACTGGACACCAAAGCCTCGATAGCCCTTAGGGGTGTTCTGCCACTTCCCCTATTCTTTTCTGGCAGATCGCGTGGACTTTGGGAGAAAGCAGCTTGCAACTGAAGGCACTTGGCCCAGGCTATACTTGGGTAGTGGCCTGAAGGCAGCTGCTGGACATCAAAAGTTCCGACAGCCCTTAGGGGTGTTCGGCCACTTTTCCCTATTCCCTGCTGCTTCCAATAAACCTTTTACTCCCCTTCCTGCAGTCTGTGGGTGTCATTCTTCGCTCATCGTAGACAAGAACCCAGTAAGGAAATGCCGATTTTCTTCTCAAGAAACTCCGTTTCATCTTAAGGAAACACCGGGTTTCTTCTCAAGAAACCCCATTTCACTATCTCAGCCTCCCAAGTACTGGGATTACAAAGCGTGTGCCATCATGCCTGGGTTTGGGTAAAAACTTTAAAAGCCAAGGCTTGATTCTCAGCATTTTTTCTCCTGAAAATGTCCATGCTCCTTGGGTCAGGAAAGCACAGGCCAAGGATGTCCAGTGGCTGGACCTAGAGTGACCAAAGGGCAGACCTGCTGGGAGTGAGCGGTGCCAAGAATGAAGAGGCCCTGGTTACTTACTCCTCTGAAACTTGAGAACTGCTCAAAACTGCAGTATAATATATTTTATCCTTACAGAATACCCATGTTTGATTATCTCCTTGGAAGTAATTCATAAAGGCACACATATTTTGAGTTTTGTTACCCTTTGCCAAGCTGTTCCCCAGAGAGCTTAGCTCTGTGTACTGACCCTCGACAGTACATGGCTGGGCCCATTATAGGTTTGCCAACACTGGGCTTTCACAGTCCTTTTAATCCTTGCCGATCCGACAGCTTAGAAAGATAAGTTAAGTCATTTCTTCTTTTAATTTCTAATCTCCACAAAATTTTACCTTTTTTAAAATAGGAACTCAGGGAGACACTTTATAAAGAGTTAATTTTCAAGACAGATTGCTGTTGGTAAAGAAGAGGAAAAGAACAAACTTTTTTTTCGGTACTGGGGTGGGAACCCAGGGGCATTCTACCTCCAGCAACACCCCCAGCCTTATTTTTTAGTCTTTATTTTGAAATAGGGTCTCAGTAAGTTACAGAGGGCCTCACTAAGTAGTTGAGGCCAGCCGTGAACCTGTGAACCTCCTGTACTGGGATTCCAAGCGTGCGCCACCACGCCCGGCTAAGAGCAAACATTTAATAAGCCGTTGTTATATGCCAGGCACTGCACTTGGAGCTCTATTCAACATTCATTCCACAGACATTCAACACCCAGGAACTGCAGGTGCAAGAGAAAAGAACACGAACAGTTTCCTCCTGGAAAAGTCTCTTGTGGTCTTTAATTTCAACTGTGTGTCTGTGGAGAGAAAAGTTTCACCATGTGTCCCATTTGATGAGGTGTTCAAAATAAATTGATTATGGGCATTAATGATGTCTGTGAAGCCAGAAAGAGATCACGTTTTCCAACTTTCTGTGGTCCAAAGGACTCCCTGCCACCAGCTGCTGATTTCGCCCTCTAGTGGCAGTCTGAGTAAATTACAGGAGCCGCCTCCTAGACCATTCAAGGCACTGACTAGGCCGGAGTTAGAAAATGAAGCAGTCCCTTTATTTTATTTATTTATTTATTTATTTATTTATTTATTTATTTATTTTGTGGTACTGGGGTTCCTGGAAGCCCTTCTACCTCCGGGCTACACTCCCAGACCTATTTTTACATTTTTATTTGGAAACAGGGTCTCCTAAGCCAGCGCGCGTGGCTGGCTTCGAACCTGCGCGATCCTCCTGTCTCTGCCTCCCAAGTGCGGGGATTACAAGCGTGCGCCACCACGCCCGGCTGAAGCAGTCCCTTTAGATGGAGTCATACAGAGTACATCCTGGTGTTCCCTGCTCTTTATATAAAATCTTCACACTGATGGTTAAATATGTTTTTAGTAAAACCCCATTAGGAACAATCCAAGCTTACCTGCTCGCTCAGAGCCCCTGCCCCCATTTGCTGCTATGGGACCTGTATTACTTTTCTGAGAATGAAGTCCAAACATCCCTCATTAGAATCACCTGTGTTAGCCCGGTGTGGTGGCCCATGCTTGGAATCCCAGCATTCGGGAGGCTGAGACAGGAGGATCGCAGTTCGAGGACAGCCTCTGCTACTTAGGCTCTTTGAAATTCAGTGAGACACTTTCAAAATAAAGAATAAAAAATAGGGCTGGGGGTATAGCTCAGAGGTAGAATGCCCCTGGGTTCCATCCCCAGACCTGCAAAAAAACAAAAACAAAAAAGAAAGAATCAGAAATGGACTTCCGGGAAGATGGCGACCGAGAAAAGCGGGGCTTAAGAGCCCTGCTAACAACCAATCTCCATTACCACAAAATCAGCACCTTTCATATATCTGCCTTTAGAACAGTACTACATTGTTTCAATTATTGTAGCTTTATATGGTTTGAAATTAGAAAATATATATCTTCTAGCTTCGTTCTTTTTCGAGATCGTTTTGGGTATCTAGAGTCCATATTCCATATTAGGATAGATTTTTTTCTGAAAAATAAATAAATGTATGATAGTTTCACCAAAAAAAAAAAAGAAAAAAATATTCTCTGGTAAGAAAGAAAGCAAAAAGAAATATTGAAATGTTATCTTTAAGTTATCAAAAGCTTGGTATCAGACAAATGAAACTGTTATGTGAGATTATCATCGTTAATATTGGATAAATTGCTATAATACTAGATGTCAACCACTAAGCCAAGCATGGGAAGGAGGGATGGGGAGGAATGAGGTGGGGATCAGGTGGGGGCTGACTGGGCAATGTGTGCATGTATGTCTACAAAGGTTTTTGTATCCCACTATGATGTATGAATAAAGTGCACCAATAAAAATTAAAAACAAAAAAAATTTAAAACAATAAAAAAAAGAAAGAATCACCTGTGGCACCTACCCCAATGCAGATTCCAGAGTAGTGAACCAATCTCTGCAGTGAGACAGAAATCCGTGTGTGTGTGCGTGTGTGTGTTACTGGGGACTGAATCCAGGAGCATTATATCTTGGAGGTACACCTCCAATCCCTATTTATTTATTTATTTATTTATTTATTTATTTATTTATTTTTGTGGTACTGGGGATGGAACCCAGGGACATTCTACCTCTGAGCAACACTCCCAGCCCTATTTTTTATTCCTTATTTTGTTTTGTTTTGTTTTTGTTTTTGTTTTTTTGGTGGTACTGGGGGTGGAACCCAGAGGCTTTCTACCTCCAGGCTATACTCTCAGACCTTTTTTATATTTTATTTGGAAACAGGGTCTCACTAAGTTGCTGAGAGCCTCACTAAGTAGCTGAGGCTGGCTTTGAACCTGTGCGATCCTCCTGTCTCAGCCTCCCAAGCGCGGGGATTAAAAGTGTGCGCCACTATGCCCAGCCCACGCCCGGCTTTTTTATTCTTTATTTTGAAACAGGGTCTCACTGCGTTGCGAAGGGCCTCGCTAAGTATCTGAGGCTGGCCGCGCACTCGTCTCCCAAATGCTTGTCTCCCAAATGCTGGGATTACAAGCATGCACCACCATGCCTGGCCACACCCTGGCATTTTCACGCTTACCAAAATTTGAAAATTCCTTTATTAGATGAGGGCCTCTCCCCCTTTAGTGTGCAGTTATGTGATAGGTTTAATAACCAGCTCACTGGAAAAAAGTATGCATGTTTATAAACTTTACTGTTATAAATTATTACGCCGGGCGAGGTGGCGCACGCTTGTAATCCCCGCGCGGGAGGCGGAAACAGGAGGATCGTGCTGGTTCGGAGCCAGCCGAGCTGGCTTAAGAGGCCCTGTTTCCAAATAAAAAAATATAAAAAATAGGTCTGGGACTGTATCCCGGAGGTAGAAGGGCTTCCAGGAACCCCAGTACCACCAAAATAAATAAATAAATAAATAAATAAATAAATAAATAAATAAATAATATATCTCAGCCAGGCGTGCAGTACACACCTGTAATCCCACTACTTGGAAGGCTGAGACAGGAGGATTGAAGGTTCAAGGACAGCCTTAGCAAGTAATGAGACTCTCATCAACCTAGTGAGACCCTGTTTCAGAATAAAATAGGGTTGGGAGTAGCTCAGAGGCAGAATGCCCCTAGGTTCAATTCCCAGTACTACTACCACTACTACTACTATTACTCACACACACACACACACACACACACACACACACACACACACACACCACAAAACCACTATTTATTTATTTATGGTACAGGGATTGAACCCAGGGGCATTCTACCTCAGAGCTAAACCCCCAGACCCCCATCCCTATTTTTTATTCTTTATTTTGAAACAGGGTCTCACTAAGTTGAGGAGAGCCTCACTCAGTAGCTGAGGCTGGCCACGAACCTGAGATTCTCCTGTCTCTGCCTCCCAAGGACTGGGATGACAAGTGTGCCCAGTTTACCACAATTAGTAAGTAATAATACAGCACAGTCTTATCGGAAGTTCAGCTGAGTCTGTTCTCACAGAATGCTTTGTCGGTATGAGCCGAGTGCTTGCCCATGGCTTAGCAGCAGATTCTGTTCAGTCGTGACTTGACGGATGAAGCTGCATCTCAATCTGCTCTTGTTCCAATAAGTTTAATGTTACAAATCTTATTTGTGATTTACTGTCTCTCCCCCTTACATAAATTATATTAAATCAAAACTTGTTTCTGCTTTAGCACTACTGTGCTAGAACTTGACTTGTTAATCAACAGTAAGTTCTACACTGTTGATGAATCAAATAATAGTTCCTAAATATTGAAAGGATATTTCCAATAATTCCTACGCTTTACAGTGTAATGGCTACAGACCCAGCCCACTTTTCAACTGAATCTGCATTTTATTTTTATTTTTATTTTTTTGTACTGGGGTTCCTGGAAGCCCTTCTCCCTCCGGGCTACACTCCCAGACCTATTTTTTTATATTTTTTATTTGGAAACAGGGTCTCTTAAGCCAGCTCGGCTGGTTCTGAACCAGCGCGATCCTCCTGTCTCCGCCTCCCAAGCTCTGGGATGACAAGCTTGCGCCACCACGCCCGGCTTAATCTGCATTTAAACATTTTATCTTATTACCTTCTTAAAACAATCAGCAAAGCCATAAAGTAAGACCTGACTTAAGGGGTCTGCTGATTCTCATTGTATAAATGATCCCACCCTGGCTTAAGCTACTACCAATGTGAGATCTCTGTATACAGAGCTGGGAAGACTGCCACAACTGGAAAGTAGTTCTACCATACCGATATACAAGGGCACAGAAACCAGGAAAATGCAGTGACCTAGAAAATAATGAGTTCTCATCTGGGCGTGGTGGTTCGCAGCCAGACTCAGCTACTTAGTGAGGCCTCTTTAACTTAGTGAGATCTTGTTTCAAAATAAAGAATAAGCTGGGCGTGGTGGCACACACTTGTAATCCCCACGCTTGGGAGGCAGAGACAGGAGGATCACGCAGGTTCGAAGCCAGCCGCGTGTGCTGGCTTAGGAGACCCTGTTTCCAAAATGAAAATGTAAAAATAGGTCTGGGAGTGTAGCCCGGAGGTAGAACCCCAGTACTGCCAAAAAAGAAAGAAAGAAAGAAAGAAAGAAAGAAAGAAAGAAAGAAAGAAAGAAAGAAAGAAAAAAAGAGGGCTAGGGGTGTAGCTCAGAGGTCGAATGCCCCTGGGTTCAATCCCCAGTACTGCAAATAAATAATAATAATGATAATAATAATAATAATATGATGGCCCCAAAGCATATAAGTAGTGATGCTGGCAATTCAGATGTGCCAAAGAGAACCCTTTATGTGTCATCTCGCATCGTGACAAGAAGGACACAACCAGTATGAGACACATGCAGAGAAAGATACTACCTTCACATAAATTGTATTGCAGCATACTGTTTAAATGTTCTATTTTATGACTGGTTGCTATTAATCTCTTACTATGCCTTGTACGTTGTCACAGATGCGTACAGGAACAACAGTGCACTGAGGATTCGGTGTTTCCAGTGTCAGACCTCTACTGTAGGTCTCGAAGTGCATCTGCGCGGTATCAGGGATAACTGGACACCTTTTGGTTTGGCTTTGTTGTGTTGTTTGTTTTGTGGTGCTGGGGATGGAATCCAGGGCATTCTACCTCCGAGCTCCACCCTTGGCCCTTTTTATCTTTTCATTTTGGAAACAGGGTCTTGCTAAATGTCTCTCTCTCTCTTTTTTTTTTTTTTTTTTTTTGGTGGTACTGGGGTTCCTGGAAGCCCTTCTACCTCTGGGCTACACTCCCAGACCTGTTTTTACATTTTTATTTGGAAACAGGGTCTCCTAAGCCAGCGCGCACAGCTGGCTTCGAGCCTGCGCGATCCTCCTGTCTCAGCTTCCCAAGTGCGGGATGCTGAAAGTCTCATTTAAGCTGTTGAGATTGCCTTCAAATCGTCCCTCCTGTTTTAGCCTCCCAAGTACTAAGATTACGGCCATGAACCACCACACCTGGCTTGCTCATCTTAAAGTGAAAACAGCCCTCGGAAGCAAGCAGGCCAGAGGGGCACCGGGACGTTTACCTAGTATGGAGGGGATGTGGAGGGTCAGCAAAGTAGCAAGGGCTCGAACCTTGCCCGTTTGGCCACAGGACGCTGTGCGGGCGCACTGCGCCAGGCTCGTCCCAGCCTCCACCCACCCCCGGGCTTCTCACCTTGCAGATAAACATGACGAAGGAGGATTCTGTGAAGTCTTTTGAGATCAGCTGGCCGTATGAGAACTTCTCTATCTTCCCCAGGGCCACCAGGTGCCAGAGCTTCTCATCAGACCACGATTGGAAAAGATCCATGTTTCTGAAGGAAAACGCTGATTAGAACACACGTCTCCAGTCACACCGGAGCGCAGGGCTCAGAGCTTTCCAGGAAGGGAACACGCTCTTAAAGATGCCTGGATGAGGTGACCCACCAGGCACCTTATCTCCTGAAACCAAATTCTCCTCTTCCCCACGAACTCCTCTTTGCGGCTGCTGGGATAGTCTAAATCCAGTGAGGGAGCTTCGGCTGTGTAGAGAAGCCAAACGATTAACTCGCTAACTGTGTCCAGTTGACCGGTTGCTTGACTAGTGTCTCGTGGGCTAGCCAGTTAAGTGTTTTCTGTATCTCATTCTGCTTTCCCATACGCGCTGTCTAATCACATTGCTGTTTGGAGTTCTCAGGACCTGCTTTGCTTCTGTCCGATTTGTGAATTGTTTTTGTTTTGCTTTGCTCAAATAAACGTCACTAAATTTAATTGGTCTATAGGATTTTCCTTTTTATTTTTTATTTTTTTGGTGGTACTAGGAATTTAAGTTGCCGAGAGCCTCACCAAGTAGCTGAGGCTGGCTTCGAACCTGTGCGATCCTCCTGTCTCAGCCTCCCAAGCGCGGGGATGACAAGCGTGCGCCACCACGCCCAGCCGATTTCGTTCATTTAAATAAAGGCAAGTAGCCGGGCGTGGTGGCGCACACTTGTCATCCCTGTACTTGGGAGGCTGAGACAGGAGGATCGCACGGGTTCGAAGCCAGCCTCAGCTAGTGAGGCTCTCAGCAACTTAGTGAGACCGTGTTCCCAAATAAAGTATAAAATAGGTTATAGGTCTGAGAGTATAGCCCGGAGGTAGAAAGCCTCTGGGTTCCACCCCCACTACCACCAAAATAAATAAATAAATAAATGCAAGTAAACCAGGCGTGGTGGCGCACACTTGTAATCCCAGTACTTGGGAGGCTGAGACAGAAGGATCGCAGGTTCGCAGCCAGCTTCAGCTAATTAGTGAGCCTCTGCAATTTAGTGAGACCCTGTTTCCAAATAACAAATATAAAATAGGGCTGAGGATGTAGCTCAAAGGTAGAATGCCTCTGGGTTCTATCCTTAGTACCGCAATAAATAAATAAATAAATAAATAAATAAATAAAGGCAAGTAACAAAAGCTTGTGAGTATGTGTAGGGGGTACTGGGGGTGGAACCCAGGGGCTTTCTACCTCCGGGCTATACTCCCAGACCTGTTTTATATTTTATTTAGAAACAGGGTCTCACTAATTTGCTGAGAGCCTCACTAAGTAGCTGAGGCTGGCTTCAAACCTGTGCAATCCTCCTGTCTCAGCCTCCCAAGTACTGGGATTACAAGCATGCGCTACCACGCCTAGCATAAAAGTTTGTTTTTGTGTGTGTGGTATTAGAGATTGAAATCGGAGTCATTCTACCTTTGAGCTACACCCCCCAGCCCAACTATTTATTTATTTATTTATTTATTTATTTATTTATTTATTTATTTATTTTTGTGTGTGTGATATTAGGGATGGAACCCAGAGGCCTTCTACCTCCAGGCTACACCACCAGAACTATTCTATTTTTTTTTATATTTATTTATGTGTAATACTGGAAATGGAACTCAAGGGCATTCGTCCTCCAAGGTACCATCCCACCCCTATTTTATTTCTTATTTTGAAACAGGGTCTGAGTGGCAGAGAGTCTCACTAGTTTGCTGAGGATGGTCTTGAATTTGCGATCCTTCTGTCTCAGCCTCCCAAGTACTGGGATTACAAACATGTGCCACCATACCTGGCTTTACTTTTATTTGGAAACAGGATCTCGCTAAGTTGCTGAGGGCTTCGCTAAATTGCCGAGGTTGGCTTCAAACCTGCGATCCTATTGTCTCAGCCTCCCAAGTACTGGAATTACAATGTAAACTACCATGCCCAGCTCAATTTTTTATTTCTTACTTGGAAACAGGATCTTGTTAGATTTCTAAGAGTCTTGCTAGTTTCCGAGGCTGACTTTGTATCTGCGATCCTTCTTTCTGGGCCTCCCAAGTACTAAGATCATAGGTGTACACTAACACATCTGGTTATAACTAAAGAACACTTCAATTTATGAGATTTAGTTTACATATCCTGATGTGGCCTTTCATATAAGTACCCAATACAAAAATCCTTTACTATATGTGAGTTCTGCTTTTTGGTATTATATACAGTACCCCTGGCTAAGACCCTTCCGACCCCCGCAGGAATGCAGTAATTTATATTGATATTCATTTATTCAATATTTATTTTTTAGGCATTTGCATATGCTTGGTACCCTGACAACATGAGAATATTACAGTGGTGAAAAAGTCAAATCTGGACCTGGCCACCGTATTGCTCACTGTCTGACAGAGCAAAGAAACTATAAAGAAACTATCACATAGAGCCAGGCGTGGTGGCGCACGCTTGCAATCCCAGCATTCGGGAGGCTGAGACCGGAGGATCGCGGTTCGCGGACAGCCTCAGCTACTTAGTGAGGCCCTCTGCAGCTCAGTGAGACCCAGTTTCAAAATGAAGAATAAAAAATAGGGCAGGGGGTGTAGCTCAGAGGTCGAATGCCCCTGGGTTCCACCCCCAGACACGCAAAAATAAATAAATAAATAAATAAAAATAAATAAAAATAAAAATGGGTGGGGCTGGGGATGAAGCTTGGAGGTAGGATGGCCCTGGGCTCAGGTTCTTCAGTATCACACATGCGCACGGAATAGCTAACAAGCACAGACTGAGCACGCGCCTGGCCGGCGAGTATTACTTGTGCCACTTGTCACATCTGATCTCCTGCTCGATCTCATGAGGTTTTTTCTCTTATTTTCCTCAGTTTATAGGTGAGAGGACCAAGGCTCAGGATGATTATCTACCCAGAATGACAGAGCCAGAAGTTCTGGGCCTTACCACCCCACCTCACTAACCCATGAATCTGTCCTCACCCCAGAAAAGAAAGTGTACCCCATCTATGCATGCTTGTTTTTTCCTTACAGTCCCCATTAACACTGGAATTATTATTATTATTATTATTATTATTATTATTATTATTATTTTACAGTACTGGGGATGGAACCCAGGGGCATTCTACCTCCAAGCTCTACCCTCAGCCCTATTTTTTTATTCTTTATTTTGGTTGTTTTTTGTTGTTGTTGTTGTTGTTAAGATTTAAAGAAGTTTATTAAAAAGAGAGAAATACAGAAAATAGTTATGGCCCCATGTCAAAATGGCATGGGGGGAGGGTGGCCTGGGCCAACTCACCACTCCCCTTTTATTCTTTATTTTGTTTTTTTGTTTTGTTTTGTTTTGTTTTTTTGGTGGTACTAGGGGTGGAACCCAGAGGCTTTCTACCTCCAGACTATACTCCCAGACCTTTTTTATATTTTATTTGGAAACAGGGTCTCACTAAGTTGCTGAAAGCCTCACTAAGTAGCTGAGGCTGTCCGCGAACCGCGATCCTCCGGTCTCAGTCTCCCGAATGCTGGGATTACAAGCGTGCACCACCATGCCCGGCAATTTTTTAATTTTTAAATTTTTGGTGGGGCTGGGGATGGAACCCCAGGACCTCCCAGCTATACTCCCAGACCTATTTTATATTTTATTTGGAAACAGGGTCTCTTAAGCCAGCTGAGGCTGGCTTCGAACCTGTGGAATCCTCCTGTCTCAGCCTCCCAAGCGCGGGGATTACAAGCATGCGCCACCACGCCCGGCTTATTTTTTGTTTTAAAACAGGGGCTCGCTAGCTTTCTGAGAATTTAGCTACATTGTTGAGGCTATCCTCCAATCTGTGATTTTCCCGTATCAGCCTCCTATGTACTGGGATTACATGTATGCACCACCATGCCCAGGCCCCAATCCTTTTTAAAAATTTTTAAAATTTTGAAACAGCATCTTTCTAAGTTGCTGTCTAAATTATTGAGGCTAAGCCAGGCATGGTGGCATGCGCTTGTAATCCCAGCATTCAGGAGGCTGAGACCAGAGGATTGCGGTTCGCGGACAGCCTCAGCTACTACTTAGGCCCTCTGCAACTCAGTGAGACCTGGTTTCAAAATAAAGAATAAAAAATAGGGCAGGGGATGTAGCTTGGGAATGTCCCTGGGTTCCACCCCAGTACCACCCCCCCAAAAAAAAAGTATTGAGGCTGGCCTCAAACCTTCAATCCTCCTGTCTCAGTCTCCCCAGTACCGGGATTAGAGGCATGTGCCACCACGCCTAGCCTATGTCTATTCCACAGGAAGACACTGGATCTGAGACCTGGATGTATAATAGGAGTTTGGGTGAGAGGTGGGAATTCCAGAGCATTCCAAATAGAAATAACAGTCCTGAGTATGTTTTCCCACAGGCCTAGGACAAAGCAAAGCCATGAAGAACAAGTAAGGGGAAAAAAGACATTGAATGAAGTAAAGTTACCTAAAAAATTCAAACCGGTACTGAGACTCCTTTTGAACTTCCTTGTCCAGGTTATTAGCAATGAAGTCCTCCCGGTCAATAACCAGGAACTCTGTTTCCTCCATGCAGACCACGGTGGCCCTCCTTACTGATGCGGCGAGCAGGTCCATCTCCTATGGGGTCGACAGGGACAGGGCAAGAGTGAGGCTGGCCCCAGCTTCCTGCTCAGGCCCTGCACGGATCTCTCTCTCCTGCTCCAAACGTCTCCCTCCCAGATGGCAGGCTCCCTGGCCCCGCTCCCTCCTACAGCGAGCTCCTCCCCTCAACTGCTGCTCCTGGAAAAGAGGCCGCCGGCCAGAACAGGGCAGAGGGCAGGAAGCTGGAGAGGCCTCGACGTGGAGTCGCCATCTCTGAGGGGTTCCCCAAGCAGCCAGCTCCTCACCGTCAGGCGGGAAGGTTGACTCTGGACCTGATCTGACCCAGGGTGTTGAGGATTTGGCAGACAAGGGCACTGGGGCCACACGGGCCACCGACAGGACAGGGCTGGGGCAGGCGGCGTGAGCAAGGCTCCTGCCCCGCGCACAGCACCAGCCCTGGCGCCAGGCCATTGCCCGGGACGTACCCCGAAACAGCTGCCCTTGTGCAGCACCGTGGGGTGGGGGTCTAGGAAGGCGCTGCTGCCGTCCTCGTCCTCAGTCACCGCGACTGTGCCCAGGTAGATGAAATAAAAGCTGTTGCTCCTCTGCCCCTTCTTGACAATCACGCGCCTGCGGCCAAACCTGGGGAAACAGCGCTGCCAGTTGATCGGTGGCAACAGGGCGCTCCGGACTGGCTGTGCCCTTCGCCCTGGGTCAAGAAAGCACAGACCTGGCCAAAGGGACTTCAGAATAGCCCAGCCCCTGCCCGCTGGGACGGACCTCTCCACTGGCACCGTCCAGCCGCCTGCCTCAGTGAGACCAAAGCCTCCTGACAGCAGCACCGCTGTCAGCCTGGCTGGCTCGGGCACGTGCTCATGGCGTAGGGAGGAGCAGCTGAATAACGAGGAGCTGAGAGCGATGGATGGCTTTGTAGAGCGGCTGAGTAATGACCACAAGCACTTTGTGGTGTTTATTTATTTTGTGGTACTAAAGATCGAACCCAGGAACAGTCTACCTCTGAGCTATACCCCACCCTATTTTATTTTTAATTTAATTATTATTTATTTTTTGGTGGTACTGGGGATGGAACCCAGGGGTATTCTAACTCTGAACTATACCCCCAAACCTATTTTATTTTTATTTATTTTGAAACAGACAAACCTGCGCGATCCTCCTGTCTCAGCCTCCCAGGTACTGGGATTACAAGAGTGCGTCATCATGCCTGGCCTTACTAACACTTTAGAGCCAGACTAGGATCCAAATCCTGGTTCTACCCTTAGAGGTGTGACACAAGGCAGCTTCTATCCCCTTCTCTGAGCCTCGGTTTCCCTTGTGTTTAAAGTAGAAGTGAGGCCAGGCGTGGTGGCGCACGCTTGTAATCCCCCAAGCTTGGGAGGCTGAGCAGGAGGATCACACAGGTTCGAAGCCAGCCTCAGCTACTTAGTGAGGCTCTCAGCAACTTAGTGAGACCCTGTTTCCAAAATCAAATATAAATGGGTCTGGGAGTATAGCCCGGAAGTAGAAAGCCCTTGAGTTCCACCCCCAGTACCACAAAAAAAAAAAAAAAAAATAGGGCTGAGGGTGTTGCTTGGAGGTAGAATCCCCCTGGGTTCCATCCCCATACTACCCCACCAAAAAAAGGAAAAATAAATAAAGTAGAGGTGAGCATAACTCAAAAGAGACAGATAAAGAGTCTTATTGTGATTCCCGATAGCTTACTGTCCAACTGGGCATCCTTAGGGTAGAGGCGCCCAGGCCCAGAGCAAACTAAGATTTAGTTCTTAAACTCAGCTCAGACATCACAGCTGTTTGAGGCAAAGCCAGCCCCAAGGCTCTGGTCTGAGTGACTGGGAGGAGGTGTCCTCTCTTCTGCATTCAAGTAACACTGGAGGGTGGAGTGGGTTACTATGTCTATGGTAGTCATCTTGCCAGTAGGAGGAAAAAGTACAGCTGAGAAGGAGACCTATACGAATGAAGAATCAAGAGACCGGGAGAAAGCTGGGTGTGGTGGCGCACGCCTGAATTCCCAGCATTTGGGAGGCTGAGACAGGAGGACTGAGGTTTGCAGACACCCTCAGCTACTACTTAGTGAGTCCTTTGCGACACAGTGAGATCCTATTTCAAAATCAAGAATAAAAAATAGAGCTGGGAGTGTAGCTCAGAGGTAGAATGTCCCTGGGTTCCACCCCCAGTACCGCAAGAGAGGCGGGGGAGAGAGACAGACACTAGGCACTGGTGATGGAGCCCTGGAATGTAGCTGAGCCTGAAACTGAAGGACCACTCCAGTACTTTCCATGTACGCGAGCCACCAATACAGCCTCCTGAATTGAGCTTTCTCACACTTACAACTGGGAGAATCCTGTCTAAGCTGCTAACTTCCAGCTCCATAAATAATCCACAATTATCGACTTACTTGATCTTCCCAAAAATCTTATTATGATCCTTAATAATATTCATAAAATCCATATTACAATCCTTTCTTGGTACTGGGAGGGGCATTCCACCTCTAAGCTACACCCCCAGCCCTATTTTATTATTATTTATTTATTTATTTATTTATTTATTTATTTGTGGTACTGGGGTTCCTGGAAACCCTTCTGCCTCCGGGCTACACCCCCAGACCTATTTTATTTTTGGAAACAGGGTCTCTTAAGCCAGTGCGGCTGGCTTCAAACCTGTGTGATCCTCCTGTCTTCACCTCCCAAGCACAGGGATTACAAGCGTGCGTCACCATGCCCGGCTTCATTTATTTATTTATTTATTACGGTACTGAGGGTGGAACCCAGGGGCATTCTACCTCCAAGCTACACTCCCTGCCCTCTTTTTTATTCTGTATTTTTTGAAACGGTCTCACTAGATAGAGGGACTCACTAAGTAGCTGAGACTGTCTGCAAACCATGATCCTCAGGTCTCAGCCTCCTAAATGCTGGGATTATAAGCATGCAACACCATGCCCAGCTTTTTTTTTTTTTTTTTGAAACAAGGTCTTGATAAGTTGCAAAAAGCCTCACTAAGTAGCTGAGGCTGGCCACAAATCTTCCATCCTCCTCCTGTCTCTGCCTCCCAAGTACTGGGATTATAAGTGTGTACCACCACACTCAGCTAAGGGGTGCTCTACTTTGTGTGTGTGTGTGTGTGTGTGTGTGTGTGTGTGTGTGTGTGTGTGTGTGTGTGTGATTTGGAACTCAGAGGCATTTGACCTCCAAGCTACATCCCCTGCCCTATTTTTTTTATTCTTTATTTTGAAACAGGGTCTCACTGAGTTGCAGAGGGCCTCACTAAGTAGCTGAGGCTGGCTGCGAACCGCGATCCTCCGGTCTCAGCCTCCCAAATGCTGAGATTACAAGTGTGAGCCACCACGCCTGGTTTCCCTGCCCTAACTTTTATTCTTCCTTTCTTTCTTTCCTTCTTTCTTTCTTTCTTTCTTTCTTTCTTTCTTTCTTTCTTTCTTTCTCTCCTTTTTTTTTTTTTTTTGTGAGACTGGGGATGGAACCCAGGAGCATTTGACCTTTGAGCTATACCTCCCTGCCCTATTTTTTATTCTTTATTTTGAAACAAGGTCTTGCCAAGTTGTAGAGGGCCTCACTAAGGAGTTGAGGCTCGCTGAGAACCACGATCCTCCTGTCTCAGCCTCCCACCCAAATGCTGGGATTACAAGTGTGAGCCACCACGCCTGGTTTCCCTGCCCTAACTTTTATTCTTTCTTCTTTCCTTCTTTCTTTCTCTCCTTTTTTTTTTTTTTTTTTTGTGAGACTGGGGATGGAACACAGGAGCATTTGACCTTTGAGCTATACCTCCCTGCCCTACTTTTTATTCTTTATTTTGAAACAAGGTCTTGCCAAGTTGCAGAGGGCCTCACTAAGGAGTTGAGGCTCGCTGAGAACCACGATCCTCCTGTCTCAGCCTCCCAAATGCTGGGATTACAAGCATGTGCCATCATGCCTGGCTGCAGTGCTCTACTTCTGAACTACACCCTCAGCCCCATTTTATTTTGTATTTGGAAACAGTATCTCACCAAGTTGCTGAGAGCCTCCCTAAAATGCTAAGGATCCTGCTAAATTGCTGAGGCTGGCCTCAACCTGCAACCTGCTACCATGTCTGATTTAAAATCCTATTTCAAGTTGGGCATGGTGGTGCATGCCTGTAATCCCAGAAAGTAGGAAGCTAAATCAGGAGGGTTGCAGGTTCGAGACCAACCTCAGAAACATAGTGAGACGCTCCCCAACATAGTGAGATGCTGTTTTCAAACGAAAAATAAATAAAATAGGCTGGGTATGTAGCTCTGAGGTATAATGCCCCTGGGTTCAATTCTCAATACCATACAAAAAAAAAAAAAAAAAAACTTGTCACTATTGAGGCTCTGAAGAATGAAGTAGCTTCCTGGAGATCACACCAGGACAGACACGGCTTCGAGTTCCTGAGCTGCAAGCTTAATTCTTTTTAATTCTTAATTCTTTTTTTTTTCTTAATTCTTATTCTCCTCCTGATATCCCGCTGCCTGTTGTGGAGTCTTTACAGACCATGGTGACCTGCTCTTCTTCCCAGAACTAGAAAAGACAAATGGTCCTCTCTGCCTGGAATATACTGGTCTACACCTTCACCTGTCAAATGGACCTGTTCAAACACAACCTCTTCTATGAAACTCATGACCAAACCAGCTCGCCCTAGGAGCATCCTGCATTGCCATGGCGACCAGGAGCCTGACCTGGAGAGAGCTGTGTTTATGATATAGATTGTGACCTCCACGAACAAAAGATGTCAGAGTGGTGCACACTAGGGTGATTTTATTTTTATTTATTTATTTTGGTACTTGGGATTGAACCCAGAGGCATCCTACCTCCAAGCTAAACCCCCAGCCTTTTTTATTTTTTATTTTGAAACAGTCTCACCTAGTTGCTGAGGCTGGTTGCAAACCTGCTACCCTCCTGTCTCAATCTCCCAAGTACTGGGATTACCAGTGTGCACCATCACAAATAATTTTTTTTTTTTTTTTGGTGGTACTGGGGTACCTCTGGGCTATACTCCCAGACCTATTTTATACTTTTTTTAAAATTTGGAAACAGAGTCTCTTAAACCAACGCGGCTGGCTTCGAACCTGCGAGATCCTCCTGTCTCCTCCGCCTCTCAAGCGCGGGGATTACAAGCACGTGCCATCACGCCCGGCCAAACAAATGTTTTCTAAAAACCAAATTTGTAGCCGGGCGTGGTGGCGCACACTTGTAATCCCCGCGCTTGGGAGGCTGAGACAGGAGGATTGCACAGGTTTGAAGCCAGCCTCAGCTACTTAGTGAGGCTCTCAGCAACTTAGTGAGACCCTGTTTCCAAACAAAATAGAAAATAGGTCTGGAAGTATAGCCTGGAGGTAGAAAGCCTCTGGATTCCACCCCCAGTACCACCAATAAATAAATAAATAAATAAATAAATAAATAAATAAATACCAAATATGTTAGCCAGGCATGGCAGTGCATGCTTGTAATTCCAGCATTTGGGAGGCTGAGATAGGAGGATCACGGTTCGAGGACAGCCTCAGTTACTACTTAGTGAGGCCCTTTGCAACTCAGTGAGACCCTGTTTTTAAATAAATAATAAAAAATAGGGCTGGGGGCATAGCTCGGAGGTAGAATGCCCCTGGGTTCCATCCCCAGTACCACAAAAAAACAAATTTGTGATATAGCAATATATATGGTTTTTTTTTTTTTTTCCGGGTCTGGGGATGGAACCCAGGGGCATTTGACCTCTGAGCTACACCCCTGCCCTATTTTTTATTCTTTATTTTGAAACCGGGTCTCACTGAGTTGCAGAGGGCCTCACTAAGTAGCTGAGGCTGTCCGCGAACCGTGATCCTCCAGGTCTCAGCCTCCCGAATGCTGGGATTACAAGCATGCGCCACCAAGCACTGGCTTTATGTTTATCTTAATGAATAATATCTGAATAATAAGATCTCTTATAAATCAATAACTAATTTTGAAGATGCAATGAACATAATTTATTTTTTAAGAAATCTACAACACGTGGTAGCATACGCTTGTAGTCCCAGCATTTGGGAGGCTGAGACTGGGGGATTGTGGTTTATGGACAGCCTCAGCTACTTAGTGAGGCCCTCTGCAACTCAGTGAGACCCTGTTACAAAATCAAGAGTAAAAAATAGGACTAGGGATATGGCTCAGAGGTAGAATGACCTTGGGTTCCATCCCCAATAACACGCCCCCAAATAAGGTTAAATAAGGTCATCAGGGTAGAGTCCACATAATAAAATTCTGGTGGCTCTTTGGGAGGAGAGAGAGGCCAGAGGCTATAAATGTGTTCTGTCTCTTACCATGTGACTTGGAACTCTGCCAATAAGAAGGTCATCCTCACCAGATGCAGCCCCTCAACCTTGGCCCAGACCCTGAGCCAAAATCATCTCTGTTTTTTTGTTTTGTTTTGTTTTTTGTTTTTGGTGGTACTGGGGCTTTCTACCTCCGGGCTATACTCCCAGACCTATTTTCTATTTTATTTGGAAACAGATTCTCACTAAGTTGCTGAGAGCCTCACTAAGTAGCTGAGGCTGGCTTCGAACCTGTGAGATCCTCCTGTCTCAGCCTCCCAAGCGCGGGGATTACAAGCTTGCGCCACCACTCCCGGCTTCTGGTTTTTTTTTTTTTTTTTAAATAACTGACCCAGTCTGTGCCATTATTATTAGCAACAGAAATTGGACTAAGACACGGAGTGTCTAAGAAGAGTCTCCCAGCCCCCAACTTAGTTTCTTCATGTGAGAAATGAGGGAATTGGACTAGATCCTTTCGGAGGTTCCTCCCGGATCCTCCTCGGGTTCAAGGGGTCTCTAATTCTGGAAATATGCTTAGTAAGTGAGTGAGTGACACTTGTGCAGCCACCACCCACGTGAACGGCTAGCAGACCTCCCGGCTGCCACTCTTCAGAGGGGGACGAGCCACACTGCTCAGCCCTGCCCGCCCAGCGGCCCAGGGAGAACCGTGCTCACCGTTCAAAGCGCATGACCTTGGCCAAGAGCAGCTGCAGAGTCTCCGTGTAGTTCCGGTAGCTGTCCAGAACCTGCAGGACGTTGCAGAGGGCCTGGACCTCCTGCTCTGTCCTCCAGGAAGGTTTCTTCTGTGTGATCTGAACAGCTTTTGGAGGGAAGTGGCCCTAGGGAGAGCGACATGAGGGAGGACCCAGCAGGTTTCCCCCGGGCCAGCTGGCAACTCCCATGGCCCTGCCCCAGGGCTTCCTGCTCCCCACACTGTAGTGACCCACGTGAACTGCGTGCTTACCGAGTGCCAGGCAGCGGACAGCATGTTTTACATGCACCTCACTGCATCCGCACACAGTCTAAGAAGCACTATTCCCACTAACAGCAGGATTACATCTGCTAATGTGCCCTGGCTGTCACTTCCCAGGACCCCCTCAGCACATGCACATGTAATCAGGGGAGAACTCTGCCTGGTTACGCCAAGACAGATTTGTGTGGGTCACTCAGACACTCACTCGCTAGCCACTTTGCTTATAAGGACGGGTTTGTGTGTCTGTGGGCAGTAGGCGGGAGTTGAACCCAGGGGTGTTCTACTCCCAAGCCTTTTATTATTTTTTATTTTTATTTTATTTACTTTAATTTTGTGGGTCTGGGGATGGAACCCAGGGGTGTTTGACCTCTGAGCTACACCCCTCAGCCCTATTGTTTATTCTTTATTTTGAGACAGGGTCTCACTAAGTTGCAGAGGGCCTCACTAAGTAGCTGAGAGGCTCTCTGCGAACTTGAGATCCTCCAATCTCAGCCTCCCGAATGCTGGAATTACAAGCGTGCGCAACCACGTCCGGCTATTATTTTTTATTTTGAAACAGGATCTTACTAAGTTGGGGAGGCTGGCCTTGAACTTGTGATTCTTTTGTCCCAGCTTCCCAAGAACTGCAATTACAAGCATGTGCCACCATGCCCCAAAACAATGCATTTTCTATGCCAAGCATGGTGGCACATGCCTAGAATCCCAGTATTTGAGAGGCTAAGCCAAGAGGGTTGCAGGTTTGAAACCAGCCTCAGCAACTTAGTGAGAGCCTGTTTCAAAATAAAAAAATAAAATAAAATAAACATAAGGCTGAGGGTATATAGCTCAGGGGTAGAATGCCTCTGTGCCCATCCCCAGTGCCACACACACGGGGACTCGCTCTTTGTGGCTAAGAACTGCCCTCGGTGCTCGAGTCCGTGGCTCCTGTTAGGTTCCTGGTTTCTCCTTTCTGAACTCCCAATGCCACACACACACTGGCTGGTTTGAAAAACTGAAGAGACAGAATTTGGATGACTTATCTGATTATGCTTCATGCAAGAGGGGACATGAGAAATACGACTGTGCCCAGGAGAAGCAGGCACTGGAAGGTGTACCTTGAGTAAGAGGGGCAGGGGGTGGGCAGGGGTGATCCTGGGACCAGTTACAAAGTTTTATTCTCACCTCTTTCCCTGAGAGAAAAACCAACCTGGTTAGTCCAGACCAGTGTCAAGTCAGGTCTGCACTGGTGAGAACCTCAAATCTTCCTAAAATAAGTTCTTTAGATTTAAAACTGAATTTTAAATTTTATTTTACTATCAGGGATTCAGTAGGTAGCAGAGAGAAAGGTAACAGTGATATTTGAAATTCTGAAACAAGCCATGCCACCCAAGGCCTCACATGGATATAAAGCCATTCCCCCGCTGAAACAAGAGCACTCTGGAAGGCCATCCAACACGCAGGTGCAGCCGGGAGAGCTCAGGGCAGAGCCTGAGCCCACTCACAGCCCCAGGCTTTCCCCTCTACCTGGCTTCTTTCTCCTCCGTCTGGGCCTCTCATGTCCTGTTTTGCTATTTTTTTCCACAAGTCGAGTCCAGGAACTATGCCTCACTGGTGCCACCCAGCCACATGGTGACGGCTGGTTCAGGGCTACTCAGTCTTGGAATGCCAGGACTAGACAGAGTCACGGGGACCATCTACTTTATAGATGAGAACTCTAAGGAGCTAGCTCAAGGTGACATCCTGGATCAATGACAGAGCCTGGACCAAACCCAGCTCTCCAGAGGCCCAGTGCTTCTTCCAGGCCACAGAACAGAGAGCCCCCTCCCCAACATACAGGAAAGTCACAGCTTGCACACCTTCTCTGCAACGAAGTCCATTGTGTCAAACGCAATCCGCCCTTGTTTCTTTTTCTGAAAGGAAAGAGGCAGGGAGAGGAGAAAAAATCAGCAAGACTACTCCTGGAATTCTGAGTCTGAAGTCCTCCTATGTGCCTGGACCACTGTGATGGGCAGGAAGCCATGGGGATCTGAGCAGCTGGCCCTTCCATTCCACCTTTGGGGCTCAGAAGCCCCGATCACACTACAGTGCCAGCGTCACTGTGAAGGTAGAGAAAGGAAGAGACCAAGAAAACAGAGAATGACGAGAGGAAAGGGAAAGGGAGTAAGCCAACAGCCAAGTATGGTGGTGCATGTGTGTGATCCCAGTACCTGGGAGGCCGAGACAGGTGTGGCACAGGTTCAAGGGCAGCCTCAGCAACTTAGCGAGACCTTGTTTCAAATAAAAAAAAATAGGGCTAAAGATGTAGCTCAGAGGTAGAATGCCCCTGGGTCCAGTCCCTGGTACCAAAAAAAAAAAAAAAAAAAAAAAAAAAGTGACCAAACAAGAAAGTATAGAGGGAAAAAAAAAGCAAGTATAAAAAGAAATATAAAACCAGGGGTAGTGGCGCACACTTGTAATCCCAGCATTTGGGAGGCTGAGACAGGAGAATCCGGGTTCACGGACAGCCTCAGCTACTACATAGGCCGTTTGCAACTCAGTGAGATCCTGTTTCAAAAAAAAGAATAAAAAATAGATTCGGGGGTGTAGCTCGGAGGTAGAATGACCCTGGGAGCCATACCTAGTACTGAAAAAAGAAAGAAAGGAAGAAAGAAAGAAAGAAAGAAAGGAAAGAAAGAAAGAAAGAAAGAAAGAAAGAAAGAAAGAAGAAAGAAAAAAAGAAAGGAAGGAAGGAAGGAAGGAAAAGGAAGAAAGAAAGAAAGAAAGAAAGAAAGAAAGAAAGAAAGAAAGAAAGAAAGAAAGAAAGAAAGGGAAAGAGTTAACAGGGAGTACTGTCTGTGGACCAGCTGGAGAGGAAGTATATGCTCCTTCAAAGACATTCAGGCCGGGTGTGGTGGTGCACATCTGTAATCCCTGTACTTGGGAGGCTGAGACAGGAGGATCGCACAGATTCGAAGCCAGCCTCAGCTACTTAGTGAGGCTCTCAGCAACTTAGCGAGACCCTGTTTCCAAATAAAGTATAATATAGGTAGGGAGTATAGCCCGGAGGTAGAAAAGCCTCTGGTTTCCACCCCCAGTACCACACACACACACACAAAAAAAAAAAAAAAAAAAAAAAGGAAAAGAAAAAGAAACCACCTTCCTACCTCTATTGCCACCACCCAATCCCTTCTCTTCAGCAACTATCCTTCAGAAACCAGTTTGGGAAATTTCTTGGAATGAATCACTAGATTTGGGTGGTGGGTCTAGTCACTCTTGCTACAAGAGGAAAATGAGGAGGATTTGTCCAGGTATTATTTGGAAAAATACTGAAGCCCTGGGTAATACTCGAAGTAGCAATGGAGATGCTTTTTGGGAACCGGGACAAGAAAACACAATAGTGACCAACTTTTTACTATTCTGAACCAAAAATGGCTGCTTATATATTTTATTTTATTTTTGGTACTGGGGATTGAACCCAGGGACACTTTACCTCTGAGCTACATCCCCAGTGCTTTTTAGAAACAGAGCCTCATTATGTTACTGTGGGCCTCATTAAGTTGCTTGAACCTGTGACCCTCCTGTCTCAGCCTCCCAAGTCCTAGGATTACAAGGGTGCACCACTATGCCTGTCTTGTTTTCTTCATTTAAGTGCAGAAAGAAAAAATAGTATATAATTTGTGGTATTCAGAAAACTCAGGTTGTGTTGTGACTTCTGGATTCCTTCAGCTCTTGTGATGGTGAAATGCAGACTGCGCCCCTCTTCCTTCAGACCTTCTCCCCACACGGAGGAACGTGTATTGGTCACTATCAGCCTCTCCTTCCACATGGAGAAGGAGGAGCATGGAAGTGAGTATGGAAGAAGAAAGTGGGCATGATATCACCTTTCCTTTCATCTGAGCTCAGTGTGTGCGTGCGTGCGTGCGTGCATGCGTGCGTGTGTGTGTGTGTTGCTGGGATTGAATCCAGGGGCATTCTACCTCTGAGCTACACTCACAGCCCTTTTGTTTTTGAAACAAACTGAGGGGCTTGCTACGTTGCTGAGGCTGGCCTTGAACCTGCAATCCTTCTGTGTCAGCCTCGCAGTGCTGGGATTGCAGGCGTCCGCCGCTGCAGCTCTGAGATCCCAGAGTGCCTTGGGCTCCCTGCCCGGGGTCAGGGCAGAGGCCCGGCTACTACAGTACTGCACGGGAGGCCTACTTCATCCAGCACTGCCTGCCAAGGCATGAAAGGCTGATTCTGGGCTCAGGATTGATTAGGGAACCTTCTTGCTCCATGATAGGTCACATCCTCTCCAATATAAGCCTGTCATTAATAAAGCATTAATAGAGGTGACAATTGGATCTCCCATCGGCTTTACCCTTGGTCTTCTCTCTCGGTTGGTTCTGAGCATGTTCTGGGATGTGGGTGCTACTTATCAGATTCCCTTAAATCCTGATAATCCTGCTGACCCCAGCTGCTTACATCCCAGAAGGAGAAGATGGGGTGCCTTCGGTTAGCAGACTCAATGATCTGGTATTCCCGGAATCCCCTGAGCCCTTGGCGGAACATTTTACACACTCGGATCATCACCATGATATCCAGGATGAGCTGGTACAGCCCCTGTGGAAACAAGGCAAACAGGATTAGTGGACACCATCTGTTCTCAACCATCAACAGCAGGATGGATGGTGCTAAACAATACAAAAGCAAGCAGGTGTAGTGGCACCGTCTGTAACCCTAGTACTTGCCAGCCTCAGCAATCAGGCAAGGCCTCTGCAATTTAGTGAGACACTGTTTCAAAAATTAAAAAACAGAGGACTTCCGGGAAGGTGGCGACCGAGAAAAGCGGGGCTTAAGAGCCCCGCTAACAACAAATCTCCATTACCACAAAATCAGCGCCTTTCATAGCCAGAAAACACCATCACCAGTGAAACAAAAAATCACCAGGCTCCAGAGAGAAAGCGGACTGAGAACAGAGCCACAGAGGAGATACACCGGCTTCGCGCCCGAGGACGCGACAGACGCGGCAGCAGCGCCATACTGCCGGAGGCACCGGCGAATTCACGGGATGGCTACAGCAAGCCGAGGTGAGCCACTGCGGAACAGCTAGGCGGGAATTCTCCGCGCAGAGAGCATCTAAAGCTCCCAGTGGCCGAGCTCAGCACACGCTGCAGGGATTCAGAGTAGAAATCAAAATCAAGAAGAAAAACGCCAGCCCCATAGCCGAGGGCGTAGCAGTGGCGCCATATTGTCACCGGCGGCAGCAGCAGCGAATTCAGCGAGGCCAGTACAGCTACATCTGCATACTCAAGAACAGTGAGTCAAATTGCGGGCCACAGAGGAGAAATCCCAGTACTGTACTCCCTGGGACTTGACCCAGTGGGGGAGGGGCGGTGGCAGAGATATCACACCATAGGAGAACGTGCAACCTGGCACCCCCCACAGTCTAAAGCAGCCTCTATCGACTCTCTGGGTCGGAGACTCTGTGAAAAAACCCAGTAAAGGAGTAGTGGGGTCCGAGATAATACTGACTCGAGATCCAGAACACCTTAAGGGAAGTCATAGTGACCCAAGGGAAGAACCCAGAGAAGGCACAAACATCGGAAATCATGGGAAAGAGGAATAATACTGAAGCAATGAATGCCCACAACCCCACAACATCAGAACCCGATAAAACAGAAAATCAGAGATTTCTAGAAGATCAAATCAGAAAAATAACTGTAGAAATAATAGAAGTGCTTTGAAAAGAACTCAGAGGGAGCCAAAAAGAGATAAAGGATGCAATTAATGAAGTAAAGGCCTCAATTCAAAGCACAAACAACCGATTAGAACACATGGAGAACAGAATCTCGCTCTTAGAAGATGAGCAATCCAAAAATGAACTCATAGTTTCTAATCTAGAAAAAAATATCTGACAGCAGGAATCTGATATTGAAGAAATATGGGCCCATTTTAAGAGAGCTAACCTAAGAATAATTGGAATAGAGGAGGGAAAAGAAAGTGAAACCAAAGGGATCAACAATCTCTTCAAAGAAGTAATAGCAGAAAATTTTCCAAACATAGAGCAAGAGGTTGATACAAAGGTCCAGGAAACTTATAGAACTCCCTTTAGACAGGATCAGAGAAGAGGATCCCCACGCCACATAATTGTCAAAATGACCAATGTGGAAGCCAAGCAGAGAATCTTAAAGGCAACAAAAACAAAGGGCCAAGTGACATTCAGAGGCAAACCAATTAGAATCACTCCAGACTTCCCAAACCAAGTCATGAGAGCCAGAAGGGCTTGGAGTAACATATTCCAAACTCTGAAAGAAAGCAACTTCCAGCCAAAAATTTCCTACCCAGCAAAACTTTCTATCAAATTAGATGGAAAAATAAGAAGCTTCCATGACAAACAGAAACTGAAGGAATTTATGTCTTCAAAACCAGCACTAGAGAAAATACTCAAAGAGATTAACTACAAAGAAGAAATAGGTAACACACACCAGAACCAGAGAAACAAGAGTTTCCATCCAACAGACAATTAAGATTGGTTATCTGTGGAGATTCATTATTTATGTTAGTCTTTTACCTATCTCTAAATGGTATTGTTTGCCTTTATTATTGTTAATTTTTAGGATTTCTAGTTGGAATATTAATATACCTTCAGATATAGCAATTGGAAATATTTTATCCCATTCTATTAGTAACTGTTAACTCTGTTTACATTGTCTTTGGATATACAATTTTTTTTTTTTTAGGGAGTCTGTATACTCCTCTGTTGCCTGTGCCATTGAAATCATAACCAAGAAATCACTGCCAATTTCAATGTTGTGAGGTTTTATGACCCAGATTTTCTCCTAAAAGTTTATAGTCTTAAGATTTATATTTAGGTCTATTATCTATTTTGAGTTAATATTTGTATATGGGATTAGGTAAGGGTCCAATTTTATTCTTTTCCATGTAATTATTATTTTTTAACAATATTTAGTTAAAAGATTATCATTTCCACCACCAAATGTTTGTGGAAACCTTGTCAAAAAAAACTTGACAATATAGGGAAGAATTTAGCTCTAGGCTTTTATTTAACTCCAAGTGTATATATATCTGCCTTTAGAATACTACTACACTGTTTCAATTATTGTAGCTTTATATGGTTTGAAATCAGAAAATATATATCTTCTAGCTTTGTTCTTTTTCAAAATCATTTTGGGTACCTAGACTCCATATTCCATATTAGGATAGATTTTTTTCTGAAAAATAAATATATAAATATATGATAGTTTCACCTAAAAAATAGAAAAAAATATTCTCTGGTAAGAAAGAAAGCAAAAAGAAATATTGAAATGTTATCTTTAAGTCATCAAAAGCTTGGTATCAGACAAATGAAACTGTTATGTGAGATTATCATTTTTAATTTTAGATAAATTGCCATAATACTAGATGTCAACTACTAAGCCAAGCATGGGAGGGAGGGATAGGGAGAGAATGGGGTGGGGATTGGGTGGGGGCTGACTGGGAAAAGTGTGCATGTATGTCTACAAAAGTATGTATCCTACTATGATGTATGAATACAGTGCACCAATAAAAAAAAAAGGAAAAAATAAATAAATAAAAATTTAAAAAAAAATTAAAAAATAGCTGGGCGTGGTGGCACATGCTTGTAATCCCCGCATTCGGGAGGCTGAGACAGGAGGGCTACGCAGGTTCGAAGCCAGCCTCAGCTACTTAGTGAAGCCCTTTGCAACTCAGTAAAACCCTGTTTCAAAATAAAGAAAAAAAATAGGGCTGAGGGTGTAGGTCAGAGGTAGAATGCCCCTGGGCTCCATCCCCCGTACCTTCTTAAAAAATAAGGCCGGGTGTGGTGGTGCACCCTTGTAATCTCAGTACTTGGGAGGCTGAGACAGGAGGATCGCGCAGGTTCGAAGCCAGCCTCAGCTACTTAGTGAAGCTCTCAGCAACTTAGTGAGACCCTGTTTCCAAATAAAATATTTTAAAATACTGGTCCGGGAGTGTAGCCCAGAGGTAGAAAGCCCTTGGGTTCCATTTCCAGTACCACTAAATACATACATGCATACTTATATACATAAAGTTAAAAAATAAAATAAAATGGGGCTGGGTTACACCCCAGAGCAGAATTCTGCTCAGAGGCAGAATGTCCCTGGGTTCAATCACCTCATAACAAAAAACAAACAACAATAACATGCCGACCTGCTGTAGTGAAGGTTATCTTTTCAGGAAGTTTGAAAGCCTATTGAAATTATGTTGGTAGCTTGAAACTGGCCACAGGGAGGGGATTTGTGCCACAGAAATTGGCAAATACTACAAATGAGGGCATTCCTTATCTCAGTCGTTAAGCATTCGTGTCAGCACACCACTAGCTAAATGCCAAGCCTTTTACTTCCATTAGAAAATAAAAAGCACGCCGGGCGTGGTGGCCCACGCTTGTAATCCCCGCTTGTAATCCCCGCGCTTGGGAGGCAGAGATAGGAGGATCGCGCAGGTTCAAAGTCAGCTGTGCTGGCTTAAGAGACCCTGTTTCTAAAAATAAAAATAGGTCTGGGAGCGTAGCTCAGAGGTAGAAGGGCTTTCAGGAACCCCAGTACCACCACCAAAAAAAAAAAAAAAAAAAAAAAAGCTGGGCGTGGTGGCGCACGCTTGTAATCCCCACGCTTGGGAGGCAGAGACAGGAGGATCACGCAGGTTCGAAGGCAGCCGCACTGGCTTAAGAGACCCTGTTTCCAAATAAAAAATATAAAAAAATAGGTCTGAGAGTATAGCCCGGAGGTATAAGGGTTTCCAGGAACCCAGTACTACCAAAAAAAAAAAAAAAAAAACACTAATAAATAAAAAAGCACAAGTAACTGCAGGCAGCGTGGAGGTGATAAAAGAGCCTGGACCCTGGAGTCAGATGGACCCAGAGGAGAGTGATCAGAAGGACACCACAGTGCTGCCATTTTGTTTTAGGGCTGGGAATTGAAGTCCAGGATATCCTACCTCTGAGCTACACCCTCAGCCCTGTTTTATTTCTTATTTTGAAGCAAAGTCTCACTAAGTTGCTGAGGCTGGCTGTGAACCTGCAATCCTGTCTCAGCCTCCTGAGTACTGGGGTCACAGGTTTGAGGACAGGCATGTGTCACCACACCCAATAACGTGGCTGGTTTTGAAGGTGGAGAAAAGAGCTGCAAGCCAAGGAATGCGGGCGGCCTTTAGAAGCGAAAAGGTAAGGAGATGGATTCTTCCCTAGAGCCCTGAGAAAAGAATGTGGCCCTACTGACACTTTGATTCTATTATTATTTGGTAATTAATTTTTGCTGTGCTGGGATGTGACCCAGGGCCTTGCATGTGTTAGGCAATCATAAAAAGTGCAGCCAGGTGTGGCAGCACATGTTATAAGGCCAGTGCTTGGGAGGCTGAGACAGGAGGATCACAGGTTTTTGGCCAGCCTCAGCAACTGATTAATCAAGGCCCTCAGCAACTTAGTGAGGCCCTGTTTTCAAAATAAGAAATAAAATAGGACTGAGGGTGTAGCCCAGAGGAAGAATGCCCTTGGGTTCCTCAGGAGGAAATAAATTAATTAATTTTAAAAGTGCAATAAGCCAGGTGTGGTGGAGCATGCCTGTAATTCCAGTACTTGAGAGACTGAGACAGTCTCATGACCAGTTTCCACAGCTTTGCAAGACTCTCAAGCAACCTAACTAGGACACTGTTTCATAAACAAAAAAATAAATCCAGGCATGGTGGTGCATGCTTTTAATCCTAGTACTTGAGAGGCTGAGGCAGGAGGATTGCAGGTTCGAAGCCCACCTTAACAATTTAGGAAGACCCTATTTCCAAATAAGAAAATCGGGCTGGGGGTATAACCTGAAGGCAGAATGTGTCTGGATTCAATCCCCAGAAACACACACACACACACACAAGCTAGGGGTGTGGCTTAGAGATAGAATGCCCCTGGGCTCAATCCCCAGTATCACACACATACACACAAAGAGTATGTGTGTGTGTGTGTGTGTGTGTGTGTGTGTGTGTGTGTATATATTTTTTTTTTGGTGGTAACTGGGGGTGGAACCCAGGGACTTTATTTTATACTTTATTTGGAAACAGGGTCTCACCCAGTTGCTGAAAGCCTCACTCAGTAGCTGAGGCAGGCATCAAACCTGTGCGATCCTCCTGTCTCAGCCTCCCAAGCGCTGAGATTACAAGTGTGTGCAACCACGCCTATTTACTAATTCTTTTAATAAATACAGCATAAACAAAGTGAAAAGACAAATTGTAGATTAAAAGAATTTATTTGCCCTATATACAATTAACATAAGATTACTAGATTTTTTATTTTTATTTTTTTTTTGCGGTACTGGGAGTGAAACCAGGGGCATTCTACCTTTGAGCTACACCCCCTAGCCCTATTTTTTTATTCTTTATTTTGAAACAGAGTCTCAGTCAGTTGCAAAGTGCCTCACTAAGCAGTAGCTGAGGCTGTCCGCGAACTGCAATCCACACATCTCAGCCTCCCGAATGCTGGGATTACAAGCGTGGGCCACAATGCCCAGCTGAATTTTTAAAAATATTATAAATTACACCAGAAGCCGGGCATGGTGGCGCACGCTTGTAATCCCAGCTTGGGGGAGGCTAAGACCTGAGGATCACGGTTCACGGACAGCCTCAGTTACTTGGGCCCTCTGCAACTCAGTGAGACCCTGTTTCAAAATAAAGAATAAAAAATAGGTAAGGGGGTGTAGTTCAGAGGTCTAATGCCCCTGGGTTCCATCTCCAGACCCTCAAAAAAAATTATATCTAAAGGATATCTGGGGAAATTAACTTTATTAATAAGATTAATACTTATTTAGTACAATTTATTATGGTCAGATATTATTCTAATATGTACTAACTCGTTTAATCCTCAGTAAATTTATGCAATAAATCCTAACATTGTTATTGCTCTTAAGAGAGGAGAAAATCTGGGCATGGTGGCGCACGCTTGTAATCCCCGCGCTTGGGAGGCTGAGACAGGAGGATCGCACAGGTTTGAAGCCAGCCTCAGCTACTTAGTGAGGCTCTCAGCAACTTAGTGAGACCCTGTTTCCAAATAAAATAAAAAATAGGTGTGGGAGTATAGCCCGGAGGTAAAAAGCCCCTGGATTCCACCCCCAGTACCACCCAAATAGAGAGAGAGAGAGAGAGAGAGAGAGAGAGAGAGAGAGAGAGAGAGAGAGAGAAACTGGAGAAAACAGAGGTACAGCAAACTGAGTAACGCGCCCAGGGCCGCACAGCCAACAGGCGACGGGCTCTGATCCCAGGCAGTGCGGCTCCAGGGTCCCAGCTTCCTATTACTCTCCCTCAGCACTGCGGCCTCTCTGGCTCTCAAGAGTGAGAAGAGCGGTAGAGATCAGGCCTCCAGGGCTGAGTGTGGCCTGGGCTTGCCCCGCGTCCAGGGGCGCAGGCCACAGAGCAGTGGTAGAATTCGGGCCTCCCGAGCCTCCTCTGGAGCGCCATCATTGTGCCATGCTGTGACTCCAGGAGGTCCGGGCGGCCATCATTCACCCAGGCCCTCCCACCTGCCCCTCTTTTCTCAAAATGCCCATTTGTTTACTGTCCCCCTTGGGAGTTCCCTCCCAAAGCCCTTGACCCTCCTTACCAGTTCTTTTTTCAGGAGCTGCCAGGCATAAGATACCATGTGTCTCCTCATGGCTCCTGAGTTGGCAAATGGCACAAGCGGCCCTTTTGCTTTTCAAGGAGAAGATAACAAATCGTTCCCCCAAAATCCAATTATATTAGAAACAGCTTCCGTCAGTGGCAAGGCAAGAGCCTCCTCTCCTCTCCTCACACCCTACCAACCGCTGCTGGAAGCCTCGTTCTGAGAAATCTCACTCAGAATCTATTGACGTCACAGTGAAAGGTTCTAGGAGTGGAAGGGGCAGTGGAAAGAAACTGGAATCTGTAAGTCTTACATTTGCGGCGGGGTACTAGGGATTGAGCTATACTACCTCCTCTGAGCTATACTCCCAGCCCTTTTTTTTTTTTTTTTTTTGAAACAGGGCCTTGCTAGGTTGCTGAGGCTGTCCTCAAACCTGCAATCCTCCCGTCTCAGCCCCCCAACTACTGGGATTACAGGCGTGCATCACTGTGCCTGGCATTTTACATTTATTGAGCACTCATGGGCATTACCTCAGTTAATCCTCACAAGCACATAAGGTGAGAGAATTTAAGCCCAACCTCACACGTACACTAAGGTTTCAAGTGGCTAAATGACTGCCAGAGTCAGGAAGACATCTTAAAGATAGGAGGCGGCTTTGGGGCTGAGGACAGGGACACCCAACACCTTAGACTGGGGATTACTCTGAGGATTAGAACTTGGAGACTTAGGGGATGCGTGGCACTCCCATAAGTCCTGCTAAATCAAGACAATCAGCAAAACTCAGCGCGCAACAAAATGTGCTGTCAAGTATTTAAGGGGCCTTGGTGAAACCAGGCCCTGTGGCGCATGCCTGCAATCCCAGTACTTGGGAGGTGGAGACAGGAGGATCTCAAGTTTGTGGCCAGGATCAGCAATTTAGCCATGTCCTCTGGAACTTAGCCCTGTAACCAGCTACAGGGCTGGGGGTGTAGCTCAGAAGTAAAATGCCCCTGGGTTCAATCCTCAGTACCACAAAAACAAAAGTTGGAGGTTATCCTCAGTAACTTATCAAGACTCTCTCTTAAAGTAAAAAAATAAACCGAGTGTGGTAGTACAGGCCTGTAATCCCAGTACTTAGGAGACCGAGAGAAGAACTGCAGGTTTGAGGCCAGCCTCAGCAATTTAGCAAGACTCTGTTTCTCTTTCTTTCTTTTTTTTGGTGGTACTAGGGTTCCTGGAAGCCCTTCTACCTCTGGGCTACACTCCCAGACCTATTTTATATTTTTTTTTATTTGGAAACAGGGTCTCTTAAGCCAGCGAGGCTGGCTTCGAACCTACACAATCCTCCTGTCTCCGCCTCCCAAGTGCTGGGTTTACAAGCATGCGCCACCACTCCCGGAAAGACTCTGTTTCAAAATAAAAAATAAAATAGGGCCGGGTGTGGTGGTACACACTTATTATCCCAGCATTTGGGAGGCTGAGATAGGAGGATCGCGGTTTGAGGACAGCCTCAGTTACTTAGTGAGGCCCTTTGCAACTCAGTGAGACCCGGTTTCAAAATAAAGAATAAAAAATAGGGCTGAGGGTGTAACTCAGAGGTAGAATGCTCCTGGGTTCCATCCCCAGTACTGCAAAGATAATAAATAAATAAATAAATAAATAATTAAATAAAATTAAATCAGGTTGGGTGTGAAGCTCAGAGGTAGAATGCCCCTGGGTTCAATCCCCAGTAGCAAAAATAAATAAATAAATAAATAAATAAATAAATAAATAAATAAGGCTGAGGATGTAGCCCAGTGGCAGAATGCTTCTGAGTTCAATCCCAGCACTCTTCCACTAAAGAATAAGTAAATTAAATTAGGAGAATAATGTAAAATAACAAATGTTGGCAAGGATGTGGAAAAATAAGAACCCTTGCACATTGCTAGTGAGAATGTAAAATGGTAAAGATATTCTGAAAAATATTGTGGTGGTTTCTCAAAAAGTTAAATATAAATCAGATAGTGGTGGCTCACACCTGTAATCCCAGTATTTGAAAGGTTGAGACAGAAGGATTGTAGGTTCAAGGCTAGCCTCACCAACTTAGGCACACAGCAACTTCGCAAGACCCTGTTTCAAAAAAATAATAATAATAGCTAGGCATGGAGGCGCACGCTTGTAATCCCAGCATTCAGGAGGCTGAGACCAGAGGATCCTGGCTCGCAGACAGCATCAGCTACTTAGTGAGTCCCTCCGTAACTTAATGAGACCCTGTTTCAAAATAAAGAATTAAAAAATAGGGGAGGGGGTGGGGCTCAGAGGTCGAATGCCCCTGGGTTCCATCACACACACACACACACACACACACACACACACACTATATATATATATATATAGTAAAATAAAAATAAAAAAATAGCCAGGCATGGTGGCACATGCTTGTAATCCCAGTACTTGGGAGGCTGAGACAGAAGGATTACAGGACTGAGAACAGCCTCAGCAATTTAGTAAGACCTTTTTTCCAAATTAAAAAAGAAAAATCGTGCTGGAGATGCGGCTTGGAACCCAGGTAGAATACCCATGGGTTCAGTCCCCAGTAACACACACACACACACACACACACACACACACACGCACGCACGCACGCACGCACACACACACACAGAGTTATATATTACAATCGTGCATTACTGGGTATATACCCAAATCAACTGAAAACAGGGACTTAAATAGATATCTATATAACAGTATTCACAGCAGTATTATCCACAATAGTCAAATACCAAAATGTCATGACAGGCAAATAGATAAATAAAATGGAAATACTTACAAAGGCTTTTACTTTGTACTGATTCTCCAACTCGTAACATCTGAATATCTGGACCTGAAAATTTCAAGAAAATGGAATATATATAAAAGCATGTAAGCCTTAAAGAGGAATAAAATTCTGATAATGGCATAATATGGAGGAACCTAGAAGACATTATGCTAAGTGAAAGAAGCTGACACAAGAGGACATATACGATTCCACTTATCTGAGAGACGAGAACAATCAAATTCAGAGACAAAAGGTGGACAGTGGTTACCAGGGATCAGGAGTGGGGCATGGAGACTTACTCTTCTGTTTTCGTTGTTGTTTGTTTTCTGGTTTTTTGTGGTACTGAGACTTGAACCAGGAATACTCCTATCATTGAATTACATCTACAGCCCTTTCTAAAAATTTTATTTTTAACAAGCCGGGCGTGGTGGCGCACACTTGTAATCCCAGCATTCGGGAGGCTGAGACAGGAGGATCATGGTTCGCAGACAGCCTCAGCTACTTAGTGAGGCCCTCCGCAACTCAGTGAGACCCGGTTTCAAAATAAAGAATAAAAAATAGGGCAGGGGGTGTAGCTCGGAAGTTGAATCCCCTTTGGTTCCACTCCCAGACCCGCAAAAAAAAAAAAAAAAAAAAAAAAAAATTTATTTTGAAAGCCGGGCATGGTGGCGCACGCTTGTAATCCCAGTATTCGGGAGGCTGAAACCGGAGGATCACAGTTCGCGGACAGCCTCAGCTACTTAGTGAGGCCCTCTGCAACTCAGTGAGACTCTGTTTCAAAATATAGAATAAAAGCTGGGCGTGGTGGTGCATGCTTGTAATCCCAGCATTTGGGAGGCTGAGACTAGAGGATCATGGTTCGTGGACAGACTCAGCTACTACTGAGTGAGGCCCTCTGCAACTTACTGAGACCCTGTTTCAAAATAAAGAACAAAAAAAAATTAAAATAGGGCAGGGGATGTAGCTTGGAGGTCGAATGCCCGTGGGTTCCATCCCCAGACCCACAAAACAAATAAAATTTTAAAAAAAAGAATAAAAATAGGGCAGGGGGTGTAGCTCGGAGGTCGAATGCCCCTGGGTTCCATCCCCAGACCCACACACACACAAAAAAAATAATAATAAAAATTTTATTTTGAGACAGGGTCTCACTAAGTTGCCCAGACTGGCCTCTAATTTAGGATCTTTCTGCCTCTGCCTCCAGAGTCACTGGGATTACAGACATGTGCCACCGTGCACGGCTGACAGTTACTCTTTAATGAGCAGTTTCAGTTTGGGATGATGAAAGCGTTCTCGAGTTGGATGGTGGCAGTTGTTGTACTATAGAGTGAATTTACTTTACGCCAGTCAACTACATACTTAGGAATGGTTCGGCTGGACATGGTGGCACGCACCTGCGATCTCAGTATTTAGGAGACTGAGACAGGAGATGACAAGTTTCCAACCAGGATCAGTAACTGAGCGAGGTCTTCTGCAATTTAGTGATACCCTGTTTCCAAAATAAAAAATAAAGTAGGACTGAGGTGTAGCTCAGAGGCAGAATTCCTCTGGATTCAATCACTAGTACCAGAGAAAGGAAGGAAGGAAGGAAGGGAGGGAGGAAGAAAAAAGAATGATTTAAATGGCAATCTTCTATATTATGTATATTTTACTACAATTTAAAAAATCAGCATTGAGATAAGTCAAAAACAAAAAATGGCTCAGTGTTGTGGCCATGCTTGTAATCCCAGTATTGGGAGGCTAAAACAGGAGGATCGCAGATTTGCAGCCGGCCTCCACATATGCCACTGCACCTGGCTTAGAAACGCCATATTTTTCCTTTTTTCTTCTCTTTTCTTTTTTCTTTTTCTCTTCTCTTCTTTTCTTTTTGGTACTGAGAATGGAACCCAGGGGCATTCTACCTCCAAGCCACACCCCCAGTCCTATTTTTTATTCTTTATTTTCAAACAGGGTCTCACTGAGTTGCAATGGGCCTCACTAAGCAGCTGATGCTGGCTGAGAGCCCTGATCCTCGTGTCTCAGTCTCCCAAATGCTGGGATTACAAGCGTGTGCCACCACATCTGGCTTAGAAATCCCCATTTTCTTTTTTCTTTCTTTTTTTCTTCTTTCTTTCTTTCTTTCTTTCTCTCTCTTTCTTTCTTTCTTTCTTTTTCTTGTGGTACTGAGATTCCTAGAAGCCCTTCTACCTCTGGGCTACACTCCCAGATCTATTTTATATGTTTTTTTAAAATTTGGAAACAGGGTCTCTTAAACCAGCACGGCTGGCTTCAAACCTGCGCAATCCTCCTGTCTCCACTTCTGAAGCGTGGGGATTATAAGCATGCGCCACCATGTCTGGCAAAACCCCCATTTTATAATAAAAAATTAAATATTTCTGGGGGTGTAGCTCATAAATAGAATGCCCTAGGTTCAATTTCAGCACCACACACATACAAAATAATAGAAAATAAAATAGAACTGGGGATGTAGCTCAGAGGTAGAATGTCCTGCATTCAATCCCTAGTACCACAATAAATTTTAAAAAATAGATAAATAAAACCACAATGAGACAGTACTAAACATGAATTACAATGGCTTTCAGAAACAATATAAGCAAGGCGTGGTGGCGCACGCTTGTAATCCCCGCGCTTAGGAGGCTGAGACAGGAGGATCGCACAGGTTCGAAGCCAGCCTCAGCTACTTAGTGAGGCTCTCAGCAGTTTAGTGAGACCCTGTCTCCAAATAAAAATATAAAATAGGTCTGGAAGTATAGCCCAGAGATAGAATGCCTCTGAGTTCCACCCCAGTACCACCAAAAAAAAAAAAAAAAAAAAAAAAATAGGTCTGGGAGTATAGCCCGGAGATAGAAAGCCCTTGGGTTCCATCTCCAGCACCACACACAGACACACACAAATACATACATATATATTTATTAATTTATATTTATATTTTATATATAATATATATAATAATATCAAGTACCAGTGAGGATGCCGAGCAGGTCTCCTCAGTGCCAGCTCTGGTATCGCCCTGGTTAGTACTTCTACCTCTGAACTTTATCTTACCAATCTGTGACATAAAGGGTAGTTCTTTGATTCTATGAATCAAACACATTTCTTAGAAAAATCATATAGCAATATAGCAAAATTTTTAATTAAGTCTTCTTTTGGGACTATACCTTAAAGAAGTAGATATTTGGTGGGCATGGTGGTACACTCCTATAATCCTAGTACTTGGGAGGCTGAGACAAGAGGATTGCAGCTCTGAGTCCAGCTTCAGCAATGTAACAAGGTTCCTTAGCAACTTAGCAAGAACTTGTTTCAAAATAAAAAATAAAATAGTGCTAGGGGTGTGGCTCAGAGGTAGAATGCCTCTGGATTCAACCTTCAATAAAATAAAAAAATAAAAATAATAATAAATAAAATAAGCGGGGCATGGAGGCACACGCTTGTAATCCCGGCATTTGGGAGGCTGAGACAGGAGGATTGAGGTTTGTGGACAGCTTCAGCTACTTAGTAAGGCCCTTTGCAACTCAGTGAGACCCTGTTTTAAAATAAAGAATAAGCCAGGCGTGGTGGCGCACGCTTGTAATCCCCGCACCTAGGAGGCAGAGACAGGAGGATCGCCCTGGTTCAAAGCCAGCTGCGCTGGCTTAAGAGACCTTGTTTCCAAATTAAGAAATGTATAAAAATAGGTCTGGAAGTGTAACCTGGAGGTAGAAGGGTTTCCAGGAACCCCAGTACCACCAAAATAAAGAATAAAAACTAGGGCAGGGGGTGTAGCTCGGAGGTAGAATGCCCCCTGGGTTCCATCCCCAGTACTGCAAAAAAAAAAGAAAGAAAAAAGAAAGAGAGAAAAAGGAAAGAAAGTAAGAAAGAAAGAAAGAAGAAAGAAAGAAGAAAGAAAGAAAGAAAGAAAGAAAGAAAGAAAGAAAGAAAGAAAGAAAGAAAGAAAGAAAGAGAAAGAAAAAGAAGCCACGTACTAGTTGGGCTTGGTGGCACATGCTTGTAATCCCAGTACTTGGGAGGCTGAGACAGGAGGATCACAAATTTGAGAGACCAACCTCAGCAATTTAGTGAGGCCTTGTTTCAAAATAAAAAAATCAGGCTGGGGGTATAGATTGGAAGTACTGGGTTCATTTCCAGTACTACACACACACTATCCCATACTATAATTTATGCATTCAAGTAAGTTCGTTCTCTCTCCCTCTCTCTCCCTCTCCCCCCCTCTCACTATGAGCTATATACCCCCAGCCCTATTTTATTTTATTTTATTTATTTACTTAATTTTTGTGATGCTGGGGATTAAACTCAAGGACATTCTACACCCATGCTACATCCCCAGCCCTGTTTTATTTTTTATTTTGAAATAAGGCCTCACTGAGTTGTAGGAAATCTCACTAAGTTGCTGAGACTGGCCGTAAACCTGTGGATCCTCCTGTCTCAGCCTCCCGAGGACTGGGATTGCAAGTGTGCATACCACGCCCAGCTTTATTTTTTATTTTGAAATATGGCTCACTGACTTGTGGAGAACCTCACTACGAGCTGCTGGGGCTGGCCACAAACCTGCAATCCTCCTGTTTTGGCCTCTCCGATGCTGGCATCATAGGCATGGGCCGCCACCTCTGGCTTATGGCTGTTAAATGTGCCCGTCCATCCTTCACAGAGCTCAAAGGGACTGCAAGAGTCACACAAAAACCTTTCCAACTAGGGTCCTGTTCTTTGGACCCAGATTTTCTTTCTGTGAAATGGAAATACAAAACCTATTTGGAAGCCGGGCATGGTGGCGCATGCTTGTAATCCCGCGCTTGGGAGGCTGAGACAGGAGGATCGCACGGGTTCGAAGCCAGCCTCAGCTACTCAGTGAGGCTCTCAGCAACTTAGTGAGACCCTGTTTTCAAATAAAATAGAAAAAAGGTCTGGGAGTATAGCCTGGAGGTAGAAAGCCTCTGGGTTCCACCCCCAGTACCACCAAAAAACAACAACAAAAAAACCTATTTGGAAGCCGGGCGTGGTGGCGCACGCTTGTAATCCCAGTGCTTGGGAGGCTGAGACAGGAGGATCGCGCAGGTTCGAAGCCAGCCTCAGCTACTTAGTGAGGCTCTCAGCAACTTAGTGAGACCCTGTTTCCAAATAAAATATAAAATAGGTCTGGGAGTATAGCCCAGAAAAAAAAAACCTATTTGGACTCAGCTGTCAGACTATAATACCATCACTAATGTGCTATCAGAACTACCACCTAGAGCCGGGTGTGGTGGCCCACGCTTGTAATCCCAGCATTCGGGAGGCTGAGACTGGAGGATCGCGGTTCGCGGACAGCCTCAGCTACTTAGTGAGGCCCTCTGCAACTCAGCCTCCCAAATGCTGGGATTACAAGCGTGCACCACCATGCCCGGCTGTATTGGTATCTTCTTATCTGCATTACCAAGGCAATGGGCTAGTAGCTTATTTCTTAGCCAGGACCCGGTGCCTCTTTGCTTCCAGACAGTGCGCTCACTAAGTGCGGGGTCAATAACCCACCTGGCTTCTGCCTCTATCGTATTGGGCAGTGTTGGTCGCTCATCAGCTCTGGGTGCTTCGAAGCAGCACATGGAGCTTACCTTTCCTACACCCAGGCCAGGTCACACAGGAGAGCAGGTAAACAGAGGCACTGAATAATGCCTCTACATATTTTTAGGGCTAAAGGCTTTAATTTTCTCTAAGGCTTTTAAGGCTAAAGGCCTTCATTTCCTTTACATTTTTACTTTAGGTTAATCATTAGATTAGAACAAAGGGCAAAGAAAGAGAGGAACGGGGCATTGTAACAGCTGCTGCCCCTCCCTGCCCGAGCCTGCTTTTTACATTTTGGAAATTCATACCACAGCAATCTTCCAATTCTGGCACAATTTCAGGTGAAATACTTCTTCTAATGAGCCTTCGGCAGCAGGTTTCCATGGCAAGAGCACAGAGCAAGTAGTGTCCACTGCAAGCGGTGTCCAGTGTGGAACGAGAAAGCTCAGTTTTATTAAGTTGTTCACATCCCTTCAGCTGCCAGGGTCCAGACCAGCTTGGAAGGGGGATTTCATGGATGGATCACACACGGGGAATAATTTGTTTTATATGCAATATTACTCTGCTTTGCTTCAACAGGGGATAAAGATGCCCGTTCTTTTTTCTCTGTCTAGGCTCTTGTTAAGGCTTGCTTAAAGCCTTTTACAAATTTTTAGATTAGTTAACTAAAGTAAGTAAGTGGCAGGTTACCCACACTCAAGCCACAGGCATTTTAATTCAACAACTGGCCTTTGATAAAGCCCATCAGGATGTTAAAGATGGCCTTTCTTCTGTGAGAGGTACACTTTGTCTGCCAGCAACTGCTGGAGGCTCAGGATTAGATTTGCCTGTAACTAGAGACATACTTATTACCCTTGCTCAAAATATATTTATTCATTTACTTATTGGTGGTACTGGGGTTCCTGGAAACCCTTCTACCTCCGGGCTACACTCCCAGACCTATTTTTATATTTTTATTTAGAAACAGGGTCTCTTAAGCCAGCACGGCTGGTTTTAAACCTGCACCATCTTCCTGTCTCTGCCTCCCAAGCTCGGGGATTACTAGCGTGCGCCACCCACCCCGGCTATGTTTGGCTTTTAAAATGTAATGAGAGCCGGGCGTGGTGGTGCACGCTTGTAATCCCCGCGCTTGGGAGGCAGAGACAGGAGGATCCCGCAGGTTCGAAGACAGCCGTGCGTGCTGGCTTAGGAGACCCTGTTTCCAAATAAAAAAATACAAAATAGGTCTGGGAGTGTAGCCCAGAGGTAGAAGGGCTTCCAGGAACCCCAGTACCACCAAAAAAAAAAAAAAAGAAAGTTATGAGAAATAAATATCTTAGACTTAAACTGGGTGCAGTAGTGCACACCTAGAGTCCCAGTACTTGAGAGGCTGAGGCAGGAGGATCACAGGTTTGAAGCCAGCCTTGGCATTTTAGTGAGGCTCTCAACAATCTAGCTGGACCTTGTTTCCAAATAAGAAATAAAATTGGAGCAGGTCATGGTGGCACATGCTTATAATCCCAGTACTTGGGAGGCTGAGGCAGGAGGATCGCAGTTTGAGGACAGCCTTAGCTACTTAGTGAGGCCTTCTGCAACTTAGTGAGACCCTGTTTCAAAATAAAGAATAAAAACTAGGACTGGGGGTGTAGCTTGTTGGTAGAATGCCCCTGGGTTCCATCCCCAGTAACACACACACACACACACACACACACACACACACACACACACACACACACTCCATCATTTAAGACCTGATTTACATTTGTTTTGCTTTGGCTAAATGTCATCAGCTAATAATTGTTTCTTTCTTTCTTTCTTTTTTTTTTTTTTTTTTGGTGGTACTGGGGTTCCTGGAAGCCCTTCTACCTCTGGGCTACACTCCCAGACCAATTTTTACATTTTTATTTGGAAACAGGGTCTCCTAAGCCAGCGTGCACGGCTGGCTTCGAACCTGCGCGATCCTCCTGTCTCTGCCTCCCAAGCGCGGGGATTACAAGCGTGCGCCACCACGCCCGGCTATAATTCTGTTTCTATTTGTGTGTATGTGTGTGTGTGATACTGGGGATGAAACCCAGGGGCCTTCAACCTCTGGGCTACACCCCCAGACCTATTTTGTATTTTATTTTGAAACAGGGTCTAACTAAATTGCTGAGAGCCTCACTAAGTAGCTGAGGCTGGCTTCCAAACTGTGCGATCTCCTGTCTCAGCCTCCCAAGCTCTGGGATTACAAGTGTGCACCACCACGCTCGGTTATAATTCTGTTTCTAATCAACACTATTCTCTAAATTTATAAAAGGTCTAGAGCTATTCTTTAATTTTTGTCAATGCTGTTAACCTAATAAATATATAGTTATCTTAATAAACAGTAAATTCTAAATTTCATTCCAATTATAAGGGTTATTAACATGGTGGGACACATTTGTAATCCCAGCGCTTGGGAGGCTGAGACAGGAGGATCGCAGTTCGCAGACAGCCTCAGCTACTTAGTGAGGCTCTTTGCAACCCAGTAAGATCCTATTTCAAAATAAAAACAGGGCTGGGAGTGTAGCTCAGAGGTAGAATGCCCCTGGGTTCCATCCTTAGTACTGCAAAAAAAAAAAAAAATTTTTTTTTTTTTGGTGGTACTGGGGGTGGAACCTAGAGGGTTTCTACCTCCGGGATATACTCCCAGACCTTTTTTATATTTTATTTGGAAACAGGGTCTCACTAAGTTGCTGAGAGCCTCACTAAGTAGCTGAGGCTGGCTTCGAACCTGCGCGATCCTCCTGTCTCAGCCTCCCAAGATCAGGGATTACAGGCTTGCGCCACCACGCCCAGCTCAAAAAAACTTTTTTTAAATAAGGATTGTTAAACCAGGCGTGGTGGCGCACGCTTGTAATCCCCGTGCTTGGGAGGCAGAGACAGGAGGATCGCGCAGGTTCGAAGCCAGCCGCGCGCGCTAGCTTAGGAGACCCTGTTTCCAAAATGAAAATGTAAAAAATAGGTCTGGGAGTGTAGCCCGGAAGCAGAAGGGCTTCCAGAAACCCCAGTACCAAAAAAAAAAAAAAAAGAAGACCCTGTTTCCAAATTAAAATGTAAAAATAGGTCTGGGAGTGTAGCCCGGAGGTAGAAGGGCTTCCTGGAACCCCAGTACCACCAAAAAAAAAAGATTGTTAATATAAATACATAGGCCGGGCATGGTGGCACATGTTTGTAATCCCAGCATTCAGGAGGCTGAGACAGGAGGATCGCAGTTCGCAGCCAGTCCCAGCTACTTAGTGAAGACCTCCACACCGTAGTGAGACCCTGTTTCAAAATAAAGAATAAAAAAAATAGGGCTGGGGGCTCAGCGATAGAATGCCCTTGGGTTCAATTCCCAGCACAGGGGGGAAAAAAAGTCACAACATTTGCAATATTACTATAATATTACTATAATATTTTAACAAAGATGCCCTACAAGGCTAATGATACAGTATGGTCTCATGTTAGGAATCATTTATTGGGATTCGATCCTTTTCATAAGGCTCCATTAGATATACTAAAATTATAGTCTCAAATTACAGCTTTGGCTAAGTGTAAGAAAGCCTGGCTGATGGTGCTTCTAGTCTTAAGCCTTTTAAGTATTTTTCTGTTCATATACGGGGCTGCTTGGTTTGATTATCTTGGTTATATTACTTTTTATTTGTGTGGTCTGAAAAATGAGATGGAAACAATTGATGTTTCGCAAACTAAAAGTTCCAAAATTTATATTACTAGCCTTTTCTCACAAACTAAGGGAAGGAGATGTCGGGAGCCACCTTGGGGCCGCACACTGAGATGAACATCTGGGACTAGCTCAGCTGCGTACTGACAAGGGGTGCCCTGTACAGCAAACAAACAATAAAAACCGGGCTGGGGATGCCTCCGCTAGGAAGTGGAACGCCTCTGGGTTCATTCCTCTTGCCACAATAAATACATAAATAGGGCTGGGGAGTGGCTCAGAAGTAGAATGCTTCTGGGTTCAATTCATACTCCGAATCTGGAGGGAGGGGGTACTGTAAGACATTTATGTAACTGCAATTTTCCTAGTAGTTCATTTAAAAAGTGAAAAGACACAGGTGAAATTAAATTCAATAATACTGTTTATTTGCTCCAATATATTATACTCCAGCATGTAATCAATAGAAAAAATTGCCTAGCTATTTTGTACTGAGACCCGCGTGCATTTTACATTACCGTACGTCTCAATTTGGACTAGTTACGTCGCATCAGCCGTCCTGATGGCACACACCTATAATTCCAGTACTTGAGGCTGAGGAGGATCACAGGTCTGAGTCCAGCCTCAGCAACTTACCGAGGCCTTGTTTCAAAATAAAGGAGGGGTGGGGCTGGGGCTGTGGGCAGAGGGGGAGGGGAGAAGGAGAGAAGAGGCAGAGTGGGGCAACACATTTACAGCTTTTAGAACCCAGGAGCTTTTCTACCTCTGGGCTATACTCTCAGACCTATTTTATACTTTATTTGGACACAGGGTCTCACTAAGTTGCTGAGAGCCTCACTAAACTGAGTTTGGCTTCGAACCTGTGAGATCCTCCTGTCTCAGCCTCCCAAGTGCGGGGATTACAAGCATGGGCCACCATGCCTGCCAGAGACCTTGTTTCCAAATAAAACGTAAAATTGGGCTAGTGGTGTTAGCTAGGAGGTAGATTGTCCCTGTGTTCAATCCCCAGCACCACACACACACACACACACACACACACACACACACACACACACACACTTTGTGCTAGGCATTGTGTTGAGAATCTTAAACACTTTATTTTGTTCTCAAAATAAGGTGGGCGCCACTGCCCTTGTTTATTTATTTATTTATTTTGGTGGTATTGGGGGCTCCTGGAAACCCATCTACCTCCGGGCTACACTCCCAGGCCTATTTTATATTTTTATTTGGAAACAGGGTCTCTTAAACCAGAGCGGCCGGCTTCGAACCTGCTCGATCTTCCTGTCTCCACCTCCCAAGCACGGGGATTACAAGCCTGCGCCACCACACCCGGCTGAGAGGACTTTTTTTTTGTGGGTCTGGGGATGGAACCCAGGGGCATTTGACCTCTGAGCTACATCCCCTGTCCTACTTTTTTTTTTTTTTTCTTCTTCTTTATTTTGAAACCGGGTCTCACTGAGTTGCAGAGGACCTCACTAAGTAGCTGAGGCTGTCTGCGAACCGCGATTCTCCGGGTCTCAGCCTCCCAAATGCTGGGATTACAAGCGTGCGCCACCACGCCGAGCTCTGAGAGGACTTTTTTAAAATGGAGGTTCGAGGACAGCCACGGCTCACAGAGAGACTCTCAGCCATTTATCAACCTAGCGAAACCCTGTTTCAAAACAAAAAAATAGGAGCCTGGCTGTGGTGCCACACGCTTGTAATCCCAGCATTCGGGAGGCTGAGACCGGAGGTTCACGGTTCATGGACAGCTTCAGCTACTTAGTGAGGCCCTCTGCAACTCAGCGAGACTGTTTCAAAATAAAAAGCGATTTTAAAAAATAGGGCTGGGGGTATAGCTCAAAGATAGAATGTCCCTGGGTTCCATCCCCAGTACCACAAAAATCAATCAATAAATAGCCGGGCGTGGTGGCGCACACTTGTAATCCCAGCATTCGGGAGGCTGAGACAGGAGGATCACGGTTCGTGGACAGCCTCAGCTACTCAGTGAGGCCCTTTGCAATTCAGTGAGACCCGGTTTCAAAATGAAGAATAAAAAACAGGGCAGGGGGTGTAGGTCGAAGGTCGAATGTCCCTGGGTTCCATCCCCAGGGGGAAAAAAAAAATAGGGCTGGGGATACAGCTCGGAGGTAGAATACTCCTGGGTTCCATCCTCAGTACCGCAAAATTAATTAGTTAATTAAAAGAGGATGCAGCTCAAAGGTAGAATCCCCGTAGCAAAAAAAAAAAAAAAAAAAAAAGCCCTCCCTAGCGCGGCCCTGCTGGGCGCGGGCCGGCCCCTGGGTGGGATTGGCCCGGGCTCCGCCGCGCAGGGAGGAGGCAGCACGGGCCCGGCGAGGTGCCCGGCCTGGGCGTCTACCTGGTAAGCCTGGAGCCTCTCCTCTAACTCGGCCTTCCACTCCCACTCCGACTTCCACTCCGACTCCCATTTCTTCTCCCTCTTCGACTTGGACCGCGACTCCGCCCCCGACTCCGACTCCGACCCCGACCCCGACCCGGACGCCGACTTCCCCTCGGACTCGGGCTCCGACTCAGACTCGAAGTCGGATTCGTACTCGTCCGGGGGCCCCGCGGCGCGGTCCTCCGAGCCCCCGCGCCCGCCGGGGGGCGCTGCGTGCGGAGGCCGGGGCCGGGCCGGCGCGCGCGCCGCGGGCACCATGGAGACGCCGGCTCCTTCCGCCGCCGGGAGCCGCGCGCGCAGGCGCAGTGCGGAGCCCGGAGCCGCGGGACAAAGAGTGACGCCGGAGCCAGGCATGGCGGCGACGGAGCCGAGCGCGGCAGCCCGCGGGAGCGCCCCGGCGGCGCCGCTGGAGCGGCAGGAGGAGGCCGGCCCCGAACCCAGCTCCGCGGGCTCCCGGACTGCGGCGGCCGCCCCGCCCGCGCCCCCCGTGGAGCCGCCCCTTGCGCCCGCAGCCCCGGCGCCCGCGCAGGCCGCAGCACCTCCGCGCGGCGCCCGGCCCGGCCCCGAGACCTTCCGCCAGCGTTTCCGGCAGTTCCGCTACCAGGACGCCGCGGGCCCCCGGGAGGCGTTCCGGCAGCTGCGGGAGCTCTCCCGCCAGTGGCTGCGGCCCGACATCCGCACCAAGGAGCAGATCGTGGAGATGCTGGTGCAGGAGCAGCTGCTGGCCATCTTGCCCGAGGCGACGCGGGCGCGGCAGGTCCGGCGCCGTGCGAACGTGCGCATCACCGGCTGAGCGCTCTCTCGGACTGGAGCCATGATGGGTCCGGGGGTCGGAGCCCGGCATCCCACCCCGTGTTAATGAAAAACGATTCTAACAGTTCTTGTGGCCTGGCGTGTCTTTTTCTTTCGTCCTGTGTTGGGGTTTGACCTACCAAGCTGATTCCCACCTCCTTTCTGGCTGGTGGTGAAAGGAAGTTGGAAGCCCGTGGGAATGAAGCATTGGCCGCTTCCTGGGCCTCTCTTGGCTATGGTGAGGTCCTTCATGTTGGTTTAAGACTACGGCTGTGCTTCCCCACATCTGTGAAGTTTTTCTGCTGGACTCCCAACGACCCACTTGAGTTTCCTTTATTTAGTGGGAGGCTATGTCATGAAGATTTCAGCAGTCTTTCGTTTCTCCTCTGCCTCTTACCAAGACTGTAATCTCAGTTTATTTCCCTACGTTAAAAGATGGATAGCAATGCGTCGTGGTTGTGGAATCCAGCAGGCAAAATAGCTGAATCAGTTAAGTGCTCACTTCACTGGCTGCCTTGTGCCAATACAGCTACCAACTTGCCCCACCCGCCCTCCAGGCTTCCCAAAAGGCCCAACTTAGTGGGCTATTTTAATACGAAGTGTTTTACTGCTTGCCTTTCAGTTGGCAAGTAATAAAATCTAGAAGCCTGGTGAGGCTTTGGCCCACCCAGGAGGAGCTAGGTGGAGTCATTGGAAGTTTGGGTTGGTTGTGGAACAATCCTGCTTGCAGAAGATACCATCTAATTGGACCTAAGAAAGGACAAGCCTATCTTGTGCTGTTCCCAGTAATCAAAATATGTCTGCAGCTCATACCACAAACTGATCAAGATGATTGGGGGGTGGCATTGTTTTTGAATATTACAAACTATTATTAAAAAAGAATTTTGAGGCACGTATGGCGATGCACGCTTGTAATGCCAGCATTTGGGAGGCTGATACAGGAGAATTGCAGCCCCATTTTGGTGAGGCCCTCCACAACTCAGTGTGACCCTGTTTCAAAATAAAAGAATAAAAAATAGGGCTGGGGATGTCGCTGGGAGGTAGAATGCCCCTGGGTTCCATCCCCAGTACTGCAAAACAATAAATTTTTTTTTGTACATTTTCTTGGAATTTCTTGGCAGTGTTTGTATCTACCTCCCTACAAAAGATGTGTTTAAAAGATAAAAGGGGGGGGGGGAGCAGACGTGGTGGCACACACTTGTAATCCCAGCATTCGGGAGGCTGAGACAGGAGGATCCCGGACAGCCTCAGCTACCTAGTGAGGCCCTCTGCAACTCAGTGAGACCCGGTTTCAAAAATAAAGAATGAAAAGTAGGGCAGGGGGTATAGCTCGGAGGTCGAATGCCCCTGGGTTCCACCCCCAGACCCACAAAAAAAAAAAAAGGATAATAAAAAAATAAAAGCAGCGGTGTGGGGGGGGGGGCTTGCACACTTGTAATCCCTGCACTTGGGAGGCGGAAACGGGAGAATCGTGCAGGTTTGAAGCCAGCCGCACTGGCTTAAGAGACCCTGTTTCCAAATAAAAATATTTTAAAAACTAGGTCTGGGAGTGGAGCCCGGAGGTAGAAGGGTTTCCAGGAACCCGAGTACCACCAAAATAAAAAAAAGATAAAAGCAAAGCCAGGCCAGATGATGCACGCTTGTAATCCCAGCATTTGCGAGGCTGAGACCAGAGGATGACAGATGTCCTCAGACACTTCGTTGAGGTCCTTTGCAACTCAGCGAGGCCCTGCTTCAAAATAAAAATAAAAAATAGGGCTGGGAGTGTCGCTCAGAGGTTAAATGCCCCTGGGTTCTATCCCCAGTAAACCCCCACCCCGCCATGAAAAAAGCTGGGTGTGGTATTCCATGCCCGTAGCCCCAGTACTTGGGATGCTGAGACATGATGGTCACATGTTCATGGAGAGCCTCAGGCAACATGTGAAGACTCAACCTACTGAGAACTTGTTTCAAAAATTTTAAAAAAGGGCTGGGGATGCAACTTAGAAGTAGAGTGCCCCTGGGTTCAATCTTCAGTACTACACACACAAAAATAAATACATAAAAAAGCACAGGTGGTGATGGATGTCTGTAATTCCAGTACTTGAGAGAATAAAGACGGGAGACTACAGGTTTCAGGACAGCCTCAAAAAGTTGGCAAATTGTTTCAAAATAAAAAATGCCCCAGGATTCAACCTTCACTGCCCCCCAACACCCTACATAAATAAAGCAGATATGGTTACAGGAGTGTGTGTGTGTGTGTGTGTGTCACTGGGAATGGAACTGGGCATTCAGCTTCCAAGCTCTATTCTTTATTTTTGAAACAGTCTCACTAGGTTGTGAAGGGTCTCATTAAGTAGCTAAGGCTGGCTGTGATCCTTCTCTCTCAGCCTCTCAAGTATTTGAATTACAACTGTACACCACCATATCCAGCTTACAGAAGATTAAAACAGCCGGGCGTGGTGGCACAAGCTTGTAATCCCCGTGCTTGGGAGGCGAAGACAGGAGGATCGCGCAGGTTTGAAGCCAGCCTCTCTGGCTTAAGAGACCCTGTTTAAAAAAAAAAATACATATATACATATACATATATATGTATGTATGTATGTATGTATGTGTATGTCTGGGAGTGTAGCCCAGAGGTAGAAAGGTTTCCAGGAACCCCAGTACCACACACACACAAAAAAGATGAAAACATATTTAAAATAGGATAAGAGCCGGGCGTGGTGGCGCACGCTTGTAATCCCAGCATTTGGGAGGCTGAGACCAGAGGATCGCGGTTCGTGGACAGCCTCAGCTACTTAGTGAGGCCCTCTGCAACTCAGTGAGACCCGGTTTTAAAATAAAGAATAAATAAATAAAGCAGGGAGTGTAGCTCAGAGGTCGAATGCCCCTGGGTTCCATCCCCAAACCCGCAAAAAAAAAAAAAAAAAAAAAAAAAAAATAGGATAAGAACTTTATAATTCAGTAATTTGTGACTGAAACAAAGCAACAAGATCTGTTTTATTTTTTCCAATACAGATACAGGAGTTTGCATGTTTTGCAAATATTGCTCCAAAGCAACGTTTCTATATACAACGCCCTCTGTTCTAACAGCCGTAAACATAGACAGATGTATCCACAGTGCAGTGTTGGCTCATCAAGAATCCACCTTGCATAAATTCACTCAAGCAAAATTAGTCAAACCGGAAGTCTTTTTATCAAGGCAGTTGTTTTTTGTAGGTGGATAGTTTTTCTCAAAAGACAAAACTTAGGTAGTGCACATATTTCTAACTGGTATCAGCAATGTTTGCAAATAAGTTTCCAGTGCTCCAACTTGGGGTTAATTTACGTTGACCCAGGAATTGGGACTGGAGCCCCTCCACATGGCTTTAGTTAGGGAAGCACATTGAGGTTATCAGAATTCGGGGGTTCTTGCTTCCCTAAGAACAAAATTCAAATTCAAAATGAGTGAAAACCAGATTATTTCCTTTATAAAACCTAAATGATAAACTCATAATGGCCATTTGGCAAAACTAGGGTAATTCAACTTCTTTTTTTCTCTTTGAACAAGACACAAAATTGATTACCTTAAAAATTACAGCTTCCCCAGATGCCATACTCAATGTTAAAAAAATGCTAACTCACAATTGTAACAATAAAAAAAAATCATTCTGTTCTCTTTTCAGACAAGCATCAGACATGTCTTAAAATGCAGCTATAAGCATTCTTCCCACACCAGAAACACCGATGTGAGCTGTGGGAAGCGACCTCTTATTGAGGAATTCTATCTGCTCGGTTCCAGATGTTACAGCCGCATGTATTCCCTTTGATAATCAGCTACATGGGTCAACCAGGTCAACTTATCCTATAATTCATTTTATATCAAATGGTGAACAAATCACTACACAAAACATTCCCTGGAACATCTTAGTTACAGAGGCCTAAATTCATTACCACAATGACCTGCGCCTTAAAATGAATCATTTCAAAGGTTTCTGGAGATACTGTCATTGCTGTTGAGATATTGGCTACTTCACGTTTACATAGTAAATATTTGCAGCATATAACATTACAGATTCATAAACCCATAATTAACTTGTGTTAATGGACAACTGTGCTTTGATTTTTGCCTTTAGTGATAAGAAAATGAGTGAAATGGGTCACCCCTCAAAGCATGGAACATTTTAACTCTGCCTAGTAAGGAAAAACAAAATACAGCAATTACACGTGCAACCGGAACCTGCAAAAGTTAACACATATATTGTCTCAAAAGGTACAAATAGGTAGTACCTGGACCTTAAGCAGCATAATCACCTGATCTCACAGAGTAATAAACAGGAAATTTTAAAGTTTAAAGTATAGTAACAATTCTGAAGACAGCTTTCAGGGAAGGATAAACGCGGTAATAAACAATCTCAGGTTCATTGGCGATATAAAAGAAGGCGATTCCCCACGCCACATTCTTTGTAACAAATTTTTACAGTGAAAGAGTTCAAGATTTTGGGAAACTTTTTTGGACTTTAAATAAAACCGGGAAGCTGTCACTATTAAGAAGTAGGTAGAAAATGCTGTCCTTTGGGTTTCCAGACCCTGCCTGCTTCAGTTTGGAATTCCTCCTAGATCCTCATTACAGCAAGGTTCTAGTCCCTTCACCAGCTGTACCGGCTCTGCAACAAAAGCCTCGATCCAGCCAACTCTGGGGTGAAAAGCATATAAAACTCGCCCCCATACCATGAGGTCATGCAAGAGATGTGGTGAGAAGAGGGAAGAGTCCTGAGGAGAAGACAGGGCCGCCGAGGCCTCTGCTTCCCAACCTCCACAGCACAGCGAAGTCCCAACATTCCCGAGAAGCTGGAAAATGAGAATGATACCTGTTGCCTAAACACCGTGCCAGGCAGAAACCAAAAGGTTTGGCATGTGCCTCAACCTGACAGAAAAAATCAATTAAATAAACTGCAAATTGAATTTACAACTATTTTCCAACAATTTTGGCTCTCATTCCATTTATCATCAGTGGCACGATTTCAAGTGAAGTTTGTGCAAAAAAGACGCTCTTCATTCAACGATGTGCACAGAAGGGAATCCTAAGAGTGTACTTGCTACCTTCTTGGTAGGCTTCCAGATCAGAGTGCCCTGCCCTCCAGGAGCCAAAATGGCCTCTTTGTCCACCGTCCATCACATTCCTTCCTGGCCAGATCCCTGAAGTCAGACAGTGTCACGTGCATTCGGCATGCTAGGTTTATTTATTTAAATATGCGAAGCTCCTCCTGCAGGTGCCTGGATTGTGCCCCATTAGTCTCGGGTTCTATGTTTCATGTTGAGCAGCAGAGGGCAATCTGCTGCACCTTGCCCAGGTCCATCAGCAGCTGCTTAATGCAATGCTTCAGCTGTGGAAGCCTGGCCAGCGGCTCTGGGGGCTCCAGCTCCCCAGTGTAGTCCAGCCAGCTCTCCAGCACTGCCAACACAAAAAGAGAGGACCAGTGAGCTCCCAACACTCGATCTGCAAGAACCCCGGCAAGAGTCTCCGCTTGTTATCCCATCTGACCATGGGGAAGTAGAGGGAAGGCCATTTCAGCCAGTGTTGCGACACCTCCCCCAAAAAGCAACACTCTTGGGACAGACTGACTGACAGCAGAGCAGACCAAAAGAACTCTCTATGACAATGGAAAGGACCCACATCTCTGCTGTCCAACACAGAAGCCACTGGCCACACCTGTTAGACTTGAAACGTGGCTAGTGCAACTGAAGAATTGAATTTTAAGTCTTATTTAATTTTAATTAAATAGCCGTCCACTGCTAGTGGCTCCTGCATTAGACAGGAGTCTAGGGCTTTAAAGAGCCCCTGGTTCTCAGAGTCACTGCCTACTCTCTAGAGCTTCCCATGCTGGAAATTAAGAGAGCACTGTAGGTTAGCCTTCTATCAAGAAAGAAAATCTGCAGGGACCTGAGAAGGACTGCTTTATCACCATCAATTCTGATTTGCTTCATATTACTGATGCATAATTATTGTTTATATAAAATACTCTTATTTCTCCCTTTAAGTATATTTTTATTTTTGCAGTACTATGGATAGAACCCAGGGGCATTCTACTTCCAAATTACACCCCTATCTTTCATTTTTTTATTTTGAAACAGGATCTCACTGAGTTGCAAAGGGCCTCACTAAATAGCTGAGGATGTCCGCAAACTGCAATCTCCTGTTTCAGCCTCCCAAATGCTGGGATTATAAGTGTGCACCACCATGCCCGGCTCCCTTTAAGTATTTAATGTAAGGCTGGGCATTGTGGCGCATACTTGAAATCCCAATATTTAGGAGACTGAGACAGGAAGATTGCAGGTTTGAGGACAGCCTCAGCAGGTAGACTTTTTTTTTTTTTTCTTCCCTTTGGAGGTACTAGAGATGGAACCCAGGAGCATTCTTACTCTGAGCTACAACTCCAGCCCTATTTTTTATTCTTGATTTTGAAACAGGGTCACACTGAGTTGCAAAGTAGTTGAGGCTGCCCGTGAACGGTGATCCTCTTGTCTCAGCCTCCCAAATGCTGGGATTACAAGTGTGTACCACCATGCTTGGCTAGTGAGACTCTTACTAACCCAGTGTTTATAAAATTAAAAAAAAAAAAAATAGGGCTGGGGGTGTAGCTTGGAGGTAGAATGCCTCTGGGTTCAATCCCCAGTGCTACCCCTCCCACGGTATTTAATGTAAAATGTCTATATACTAATATAGACTGGATTCACTGTAATTCACTGTATTCGCTGTAATTCACTCACTGTCTAGAAAGCTATCTTGCTGTGAGTGCAGGGACTTCTTTGCAGAGAGATGCTTGTTCTTCCCTAATCTACCCCGATGCTCTGGCATTCACGGAGAGGCCATCTGGGAAACTGCACCTGGGACAAGAGCCAGCCTGTGCTTACTCGGCCGGCCTGTAACCTTTCTAGGCCATCCACCAATTTGTACTGAGCACCTTCTAGACCCTGTAGAGTAGAAAGAAAACCCTCCCCGTGCCTGTTCCTCAAGCAGCCCGTTGGCGCCACACAATTCCCTCTGTTCCTCAGCATGCCCTACCTTTCTTCTCCACCCTGCTAAGTCCTCTATTCCCTACAAGCTACTCCTTAGGAATACAAGCCCAATTCTGTACCCCAGCCCTGGCCTGTGTTCAGGGTACTGTGGTCTCACATACTCCCTTAAGCATTTACCGTGGCTTTGATTTCAGGAAGTGGGATGATTTAATTATCTTTCATAATGAACTGAAGATTTGACTCTGATGAATCTTACAATGTGAAAGTCTGTTTACCTAAATGAAATCCTTCAGCTCTATCATCGATTTCCATGTGCCCTTGATGCCTCTCAGTTCCGGACTATTAGAACGAGGGAGAGCAGGTGGGCCACAGGTCAGCAAGACACACAAGAGGTCCTCTGGGAGGCCAGAGGGAGCCCGGGCCCCTTGCCACACTGCCTCAGTAAGCCCGGGGCTGGAGAAATATGAGGTCTGCACAGGCTCAGCTCTGCCCTGAACTGTTGCTCTGGTAACAGTTGCTCATTGACCTCGTTTCCATGGAGCTAAGCCTCCACTCGGGGACCCAGAGCCACGTCTGTGATTCTCTTAACACCTACAATTTCCAATCTGGCATTCAATCTTCTCAGCTAGTTTTTCACAGATAGGGGCATCTGTTACAATTCTAAGGAGCCCAAGAAAAGTCTTCTAAATAAAAGAGACAGAAACACCCTTCCAGATGTGGTTATCAGGCTCAGGACATACGCTCAAGGACACGGAGGTCAAGGGTCTGTCCCTCAGCCTTCCTAACCCATCCAGGGCTCGCCCTGTCCACCTCGAATCTTCCTCTCACTGGAACTGAGGTCTGGATCAGTCCCAGAGTTCAGGGAGGCTTCCTGTCACCACTCCCCTCCCCTGGAACGGCCCCCTTCACAAAGGCCTATTGGCCACACCCCATGACCCTAATTGTAGAGGCTGGCATCTTTCTGTGAGTTATTTCATGTATGTTTTATACGCTTAATTGAAGTCATCCTAGTCTATCACCTGAATCCTCCTCAGACAGAACATTTATTTCCTCTTTGGGCTCTTTTGTTGTTGTTTTTGTGGTACTAGATATTGAACTCAGGTGCATTCTACCTCTGAGCTACAGCCCCAGCCCTATTTATTAATTTATTTGGTACTAGGGGTGAAACCAAGGGGCCTTTTACCTCCAGGAAATACCTCCATCCATATTTTATTTTTTTATTTGGAAAGAGAGTCTCGCTAAGTTGCTGAGAGCCTCATTGAGGCTCTTGAGTTTTTAGGATATATGAGTCTTTGTTTTTTTGCAGTACTGGAAGTGGAACCCAGGGGCATTCTACCTCTAAGCTATACCCTCAGCCCTATTACTTGTTCTTTATTTTGAAACAGTGTCTCACTAATAGCTCAGGGTGGCTGGGAACCTGAAATCCTCCTGTCTCAGTTTCCAAAGTACTGAGATTAAAAACCTGCCCCCATACTCAGCTTTTGTTTTTATTTTGAAACAGGATCTCACTAGGTTGAGAGTCTCAGTACTTGCTGAGGCTATCCTTGAACCTGTGATCTTCTAGTCTTAACCTTCCAAGTACTGGGAATTACAAGTGTGCTTCACCATGCCTGGCTGAGGCTCTTATTTTTTATTTGGAAATAGGGTCTCGCTAAACTGCTGAAGCTGGCTTCCAACCTGTGATCCTCCCGTCTAAGCCTCCCAAGTACTGGGATTATAGGCATGTGCCTCCATACATGGCTTAGTTTTCATTTTGAAACAGTCTTGTTAAGCTACCACATTGGTCTTAGAACCTATGTTTCCCCAGTCTCAGCTGCCCATTGTACTGGGATCATAGACAAGTGCCACCAAATAAGTACTGGGGATTGAACCTAGGAGTGCTCTAACCACTCATTTTCTTCTGTTCTTATTCATTTATTTATTCATTCATTTATTCATTCATTTATTCATTCATTTATTCATTCATTCATTCATTCATTTATACATACTTGGACTTGAACCAAGGGGTACTCTACCACTAAGCTATATCCATAAGCCTTTTTATCTTTTAGAGACAGGGACTTGCTAAATTGGCTAAGCTGACTTCCAATTTATAATCCTCCTGCCTCAACCTCTAAATAGCTGAAATTACAGGCACTACAATGCCCAGCAATTAGGCTCCATTCTTAAAATGAAAATATTCAAAAAAATAAGAAAGAATTTTATCTTTAAAACCAAAATTGGCAAAAACAAAGAAACAAAACAAAATTTTAATTATTATTATTATTATTAATTTTTTTTTTTTTTTTGGTGGTACTGAGGGTAGAACCCAGAGGCTTTCTACCTCTGGGCTATCCTCCCAGACCTATTTTATACTTTATTTGGACACAGGGTCTCACTAAGTTGCTGAGAGCCTCACTAAGTGCTGAGACTGGATTCGAACCTGTGCGATTCTCCTGTCTCAGTTGCCCCCAAAATATTTATTTTTTATAAAGCAACCCCCCCCCAAATTGGCAACTTCCTGGGGATCAAGAAGTTGATTATGTCATCATCACAAGTTCAGTCCTCCAGGCCTGTCTATTACCACCAAAATCTGTGAAAAATCCCTGCATGGATACTTAGATGAGTGCCTAAATCTCTACTGGCTAAAGAGAAGGTTTCATTTTAGATCTACGTGTGTGTATTACTGGAGATTAAACCTAGTGGATTCTACCTCCAAAGCCAATCCCCCAGTCATATGTATGTATGTATTTGGCAATACTGGGGATGGAACCCAGGGCCATTTTACCTCCAAGATACACCTCCAGTCCTATTTTTTATTCTTTATTTTGAAACAGTTCTCACTAAATTGTAGAAGGCCTCACTAAGTAGCTGAGGCTGGCTGTGAACCTGTGGTCTTCCTGTCTCAGCCTCCCAAGTACTGGGGATTACAAGCGTGTGCCACCATGCTTGGCCCTATTTTATTTTTTATTTGGACACAGGGTCACACCAAGTTGCTGAGAGACTCACTAAGTTCCAGAAGCTGGCCATAAACTTGGGATCCTCCTGTCTCAGCCTCCTGAGTAACTGGAATTGCAAGTGTGTGCCACCATGCCTGGCTTCATTTTGGATTCTATAAAAGGTTAGATATGAAAGGCTTTTCAGATACATTCTCAAATATCCTAAAAAAAATCCAGCCAAGCCGGGTGTGGTGGTGCACGCTTGTAATCCCCGCGCTTGGGAGGTGGAGACAGGAGGATCGCGCAGGTTCGAAGCCAGCCGCGCTGGCTTACGAGACCCTGTTTCAAAAATATAAAAAAATAGGTCTGGGAGTGTAACCCGGAGGTTGAAGGGCTTCCAGGAACCCCAGTACCACCAAAAAAAAAAAAAAAAAAATCCAGCCAAGCTGGGCGTGGTGGCGCACGCTTGTAATCCCCGCACTTGGGAGGCTGAGACAGGAGGATCACACGGTTCGAAACCAGCCTCAGCTACTTAGTGAGGCTCTCAGCAACTTAGTGAGACCCTGTTTCCAAATAAAATATAAAAAAGAGTATAGCCCGGAGGTAGAAAGTATAGCCCGGAGATAAAAAGCCTCTGGGTTCCACCCCCAGTACCACCAAAAAAAAAAAAAAAAAAAAAAAAAAAAAAAATCAAGCCAAAATTTTAATTTTCCACAAAACATTGTTAGTAAAGATCAAGAATAGCTGGGTAAAGTGACACACACTTGTAATCCCTATACTTGGGAGGCTGAGACAGAAAGAGTGCAGGTTCGAGGCCAGCCTCAGCAAATAATGAGACTCATCAACCTAGAGGGAACCTGTTTCAAAATTAAACTAAAAAATAGGGCTGAGGGTATGGCTCAGAGACAGAGCCCCCAGGCTCAATCCCGAAAACCATATACACACAAGAGATTGGCTGTAGGAGGATCACAGATTTGAGGAGTCTCAACAACACAGCAAGATTCTCAGCAACCCAGGGAAACTGTTTCAAAATAAAAAATAAAATAGGGCTGGGGATGTAGCTGAGAGGTAGACCACCCCTGAGTTCAATCCCCAGAAAAAAAAAAGAATGGTTCAGATTACGATTTTTCTGCAAGCAGAGTCCAGCTGCTTTTCTTCTTTATCTGTGTCTCTGTTTTGTTTATGTAGTGCTGGGGATTAACCCCAGGGCTTCCCACAATCTACCCTCTATACCCACGGCCCTACAGACTTGCCTCTGCAGGAAGAATTAGACACATGAGTAAGACCCCGACATCATCAAACTTTATATGTGTCAAATAAAAATTAATATAAGGTTTATCCACCTTGAAGGAAGAATAAAGGTAGAGTAAGGGTGAAAAAAAGAGGTATGGATCTTGCTGTCCCTGGATAGACAGATTGTGGGAACCAAGAAAAAAGGAACACTTGAGTCCGTGAGTTCAAGACCAGCCTGGGCAAACACAGACCCTGTTTCAGAAAAACAACACAAAAACCCAGAAAACAGCTCACTGGGAGGAGGAGCAGAGTGCCTGCTAATGGGCAGGGGGCCAGAGGAGAAGCCCTACCGTCCAACTCCTTCTCAATGGAGTCCATTCTATGCGTGACTTCATCCTGAAGGGATTCCACGTGCGTCAGCAGGTTAAACTGCCACTGGTGCTGGGAGCTCAACAGCCCCTCTCCACCTCTGTCCAGCAGCTTCCGAGCAGGGGCTTCATCTGGTAGGACCTTTTTGGAGACACATTCCCTCACCTAAAGGAGCAATGACATTTCAGTTGAGTGGAGAGAGCCCCTAGCCCCTTTTCCCACTAGCCAGTGTTTGCAACCCTCTGATTACACATTTGCCATGTGAATAATCTAAACCCCATCTCCCTTTCCTCCTTCCCAAACAGGTGCTGGGTGGAAAGCCCACGCACTGCACCAATGCTGCCTCTGTGGCTCAGGAGCCCAGCAGAGGCTTTCTTCGGCCAGCCCAATGTCCCAGTATGATGTAGGACTCACTCATTTGGACAGGGCTGGCTCTGTCTCTTGCTGAAACTGTGAGTTTCAGTTCCTCACTCTGAGCTTTCATTCCCTCAATGAAAAGATGGAGGTACTATAATCCACATTGAAGGCTCATGAGGTTAAAATAGGATAAGGTAATGGCTTACAGTTAGCTTACAATTACTGACAGAGATGTTTATTCCTGGTTGCCTTGCTCAAGACAGATATTTTCTGGATTTTGTTTTGTTTGTACTAGGAATTAAACCCAGAGGCACTCTAACTGCTGAGCTACACCCCCGGACCTTCTTAATTAATTAATTCATTGTACTAGGGATTGAACCCAGAGGCATTCTACCTCTGAGCTACACCCCACCCTATTTTATTTTATATCTTGAAACAGCCTCACTAAGTTGCTGAGGCTGTCCTCAAACCTGGGATCCTCCTGATCCTACTCGGCCTCACAAGTACTGGGATTACAGGTATGTAGCACCATGCTTGGCTTGTATTATGTAGCAGAAAACCTGCACAGTCCACAAAATTACAAAAATTTTTGGAGTTTGATATCTCAACCTCTCATTCATTCATTCATTCATTCATTCATTTGACATGAAATAGAAGCCAGGCATGGTAGCACACACTTATAAGCCCAGCATGCAGGAGGCTGAGACTGGAGGATTGTGGTTCATGGGCAGCCTCAGCCACTTAGTAAGGCCCTCTATAACATAGTGAAACCCTGTTTCAAAATAAAGAATAAAAGCCGGGCGTGGTGGCGCATGCTTGTAATCCCTGCGCTTGGGAGGCTGAGACAGGAGGATCACACAGGTTCGAAGCCAACCTCAGATACTGAGTGAGGCTCTCTGCAACTTAGTGAGACTGTTTCCAAATAAAATATAAAAAATCCCCATCCCTATTTTTTTATTCTTTATTTTGAAACAGGGTCTCACTGAGTTGCAAAGGGCCTCACTAAGTAGCTGAGGCTGGCGGTGAAACTGAATCCTCCTATCTCAGCCTCCCAAATGTTGGGAATACAAGCATGGGCCACCATGCCCAGCTAAGACTCTGTTTCTAAATAAGAAATAAAATCGGGCTAAGAGTGTAGTTTGGAGGTAGAATGCCTCTGGGTTCAATCCCAGTAGCATTAAGAAAAAGAGCCGGGCGCGGTGGCGCACGCTTGCAATCCCCGCGTTTGGGAGGTGGAGACAGGAGGATTGCGCCGGTTTGAAGCCAGCCGTGCTGGCTTAAGAGACCCTGTTTCCAAAAATAAAAAAAGTATAAAATAGGTCTGGGAGTGTAGCCCAGAGGTAGAAGGGCTTCCAGGAACACCAGTACCACAAAAAGAAAGAAAAAAAAAGAAAGAAAGAAAGAAAGAAAGAAAGAAAGAAAGAAAGAGAAATAAAGGAAGGAAGGGAGGGAGGAAGAGAGAGAGAGAAAGAAAGAAAACAATGTTCAACCAGGTGTGGTGGTGCACACTTGTAATCCCAGTACTTAGAAAGCTGACACAGGAGAATCACAGGTTTGTGGCCAGCCTCAGTAACCTAGTGAGGCCTTCTGCAACTTAGTGTGACTCTGTTTCAAAATAAAAATAAAAATAAAATATGGCTGGACATGTAGCTTGAAGGTAGAATGCCCCTGGACTCAATCCCCAGTGTACATGTACACGTGCGTACGTACACACACACACACACACACACACACACACACACACACACACAAACGCTCTCTCTCATAAATTTTTTTTCCAATTCAAGTTTCATTTTCTTCGTTTATTTTTGTAATACTGGGGATGGAACCCAGGGACATTCTACCTCTGCGCTACACTCCTAGCCCTATTTTTATTATTTATTTTAAAACAGGGTCTCACTAAGTTGCAGAAGGCCTCACTTAGCTGAGGCTGGCCTTGAACTTGGCAATCTTCCTGTCTCAGCCTCTCAAGCACTGGGATTACAAGCATGCACCATCACACCTGGCTCATTTTCTTCAAGTTTTAACCAACCTTTTCTCCTTGTTACCTCTTACCTTTCCACCGTATAACCCCATTGCCTATGCCATTTTTTTGGGTTTCCTGGACCCAAAGATCCTTGGCTTAAGTGGATTTCCTGGCTTTGCACCCAATTTTAGCAGATGAAAAATGATAAGCAAATTTAAATAAAGTATATCAAGAAATACCTTCCAAGCCAGGCATGGTGGTACATCCTTGTAATCCCAGCATGTGAGAGGCTGAGTTAGGAGAATCACAGTTCATGGCCAGCCTCTGCAACTTAGCGAGGCCTTCTTCAACTTAGATCCCATTTCAAAATAAAAAAATATAGCTGAGTATGGTTGTATACAATTGTAATCCCAGAATTTGGGAGGCTGAGACAGGTGGATTGCAGGTTCAAGGACAGCGTTAGCAAGTAGTGAGAGTCTTATCAACCTAGTAAGACCCTGTTGCAAAATAAAAAAATAAAATAGGGCTCAGAGGTGAAATGTCCCTGGGTTCAATTCCCAGTACCACAAAGTAAATAAATAATTAATAAATAAAAATTGGGCTGAGAGTGTGGCTTAGAGGTAGAATATTCCTGGGTTCAATTCCCAACATCACACACATACACACAAAGAAAATATCATCCATGGAACATTCAACCCTAGGAAAAGAACTTACAAGCACTCGGGTCTGAATGGAGAACGAGAAGAAGCAAGGCACATAAATACCTTTGGGGAGCTGGGGTTGGGGTCACTGTCCCCTCTGCTCCTATCTTGGTCAAGAGGCCAGCCTAGGCGAGACGAGAGGGAATCATCACCATTCTCACGAAGAGGGTTGACTGCATCATCGAGGGCGGAGCCCCGTGTCTCCACCACCAGCTTCTGCTCCACAGCAGGGTAATAGGCGCGAGGCTTCTGGTAGCAGTGCTCACTGGTGATGTAGGACTCCTCTGCAGACCGAGGCAGGGGCAGGGGCTTCTCCACCAGCCCATTCAAAGTTCTATAGCTGGGGGCTTCCTCCTTGCTCCTGGTATCCATGCTGTGGATGTGTCTGGAGTGGGCTCTGCCCTCCCCTGAGTGTTGTTTCCAAGGCTGGCACCACAGCTGCAGATCGGGATGCTCCCTGCTTCTGTTGGGAGGGCAAACGGGGAAGGGCAAACAGGGTAACTGGCAGCACCACAGGCCTCCTCAGTTACCAAACTCTCTCCCAAGGACAACAGCTCCCACCAGGGCCATCTGGCCACATGCCACATTTGCCAAGCAACAGGGAATGTAAATAGTCTCTTAGGAGACTACCTCTAGAGAACTCCACTGTATACAGAGCAAGTGGGACTGAATGTAGTTGTTGATCAGCTGTACGGCTGAAACAGTTTACTGAATCAGCTTTGTTCCTGCTTCTTTTCTTAGAAACTGGGCTGAGCTGGGTGGGTGATACATGCCTATAATCCCAGCGCTTGGGAGGCTGAGATAGGAGGATCGCAGGTTCAAGTCCAGCCTCAGCAAGTAGTGAGACTCTCATCAACTTAGTGAGACCCTGTTTCCAAATGAGAAATAAAATCAGGCTGGGGATGTAGCTCGAAGGTGGAATGCTGCTGAGTTCAATCCCCAGTACCACCAAAAGAAAAAAAAGAAAAAAGAAACTGGGCAGTCATCTATCTGCCACCAACAAGTTTTATAAAAATCAAGTGAAAGCCAGGTACACACCTGTAATCTCAGTACTTGGGAGACTGAGACAGGAGGATCACATGTTTGCAGGCAGCCTTAGCAACTTAGTGAGCCTCTCAGCAACTTAGCAAGACCCTATTTCATAATAAAAATAAAGAGTCAGGGTGTAACTTGGAGGTAGAATACCTCTGGTCAATCTCCAATTAAAAAAAAATAATAAGCCGGGCGTGGTGGCGCACGCTTAGTAATCCCCGCGCTTGGGAGGCGGAGACAGGAGGATCGCGCAGGTTCGAAGCCAGCCGCGCGCTGGCTTAGGAAACCCTGTTTCCAAAATGATATTGTAAAAATAGGTCTGGGAGTGTAGCCCCGAGGTAGAAGGGCTTCCAGGAACCCCAGTACCACCAAAAAATAAAAATAAAAAAAATAATAATAATAAGGGAGTCGGGTGTGGTGGTACATGCTTATAATCCCAGTGCTTGGGAGGCTGAGATAGGAGGATCACAGGTTGGCAGCCAGCCTCAGCAAATTGTGAGGTCCTCTACAACTTAGTGAAACTGTTTCAAAATGAAGAAGCCGGGCGTGGTGGTGCACGCTTGTAATCCCAGCATTCGGGAGGCTGAGACCAGAGGATCATGGTTTGCGGACAGCCTCAGGTACTTAGTGAGGCCCTCTGCAACTTAGTGAAATCCTGTCTCAAAATAGAGAATAAAATAGGGCAGGGGATGTAGCTCAAAGGTCGAATGCCCCTGGGTTCCATCCCCAGACCCGCAAAAAATAAAAATAAAAAAGAAATAAAAATAAAGCTGAGCATGGTGGTGCACACTTGCACACTTGTAATCCCTGCGCTTGGGAGGCTGAGACAGAAGGATCGCACTGGTTCGAAGCCAGCCTCAGCTACTTAGTGAGGTTCTCAGCAACTTAGTGAGACCCTGTTTCCAAATAAAATATTTTAAAAAATAGGTCTGGGGAGTATAGCCTGGAGGTAGAAAGCCCCTAGGTTCCACCTCCAGTACCATAAAAAAAAAGAAAACCTTAGAAGGAAGATCACAGATTAGAAACCAGTCTCAGCAACTTGGTGAGGCTCTTAGAAACCTAGGAAGACCCTGTTTCCAAATAAGAAATAAAATGGAACTGAGGATATAGCTCAGAGGTAGAATTCCTCTGAGTTCAATCCTTAAATAAATAAATAAATAGGTTGGGGATGGAATTCAGTGGTACAATGCCCCTGGGTTCAAACCCAGTACTACGAAAACAAAAGATTAAGTGAATTAATTTGAATGCAAGTACTTTGTTGGTGGTCAAGAGATCTTCAAATGTGGCTTACATGACCTTAATTTAATAAAAAGTCCCAATAATTCAGGCATTCAATGGCACCTGACTACCAAAATAAAATGATAGTGGCAGGAGGAGGGGGCCTCAACTACAATGAAATTTCTAAAATTTTTCTAGCCAGTATGTAGGAAGCTAAAACAGAAAAATTGCAGGTTCAAGGACAGACTCTGTAGATAGTGAGACTCTCCTCAACCTAGCAAGACCCTGTTTCAAAATAAAAATAAAATAGGGCTGACGGTGAAGCTTGAAGGTACCTCTGGGTTTAATCCCCATTACCACAAAAAAATATAAAAATAAAAAAAATTTCTACAATCTTCTCGCCACTCCAAAGAGAAAAGTCTATTCTTAAATTAAAAAAAACCAGGGCACTGAGCATGGTGGTGCACGCTTGTAATGCCAGCATTCAGGAGGCTGAGAGCTGAGGATCCTTGGTTCATAGAGAGCCTCAGCTACTTAGGCCCTTTGCAACTCAGTGAGACCCTGTTTCAAGGAAAGAATAAAAAATAGGGCTGGGGCCGGGCACGGTGGCGCACGCTTGTAATCCCTGCGCTTGGGAGCTTGGGAGGCTGAGACAGGAGAATCGCATGGGTCCGAAGCCAGCCTCAGCTACTTAGTGAGGCTCTCAGCAACTTAGTGAGACCCTGTTTCCAAATAAAATATAAAATAGGTCTGGGAGTATAGACCGAAGGTAGAAAGCCTCTAGGTTCCACCCCCAGTACCACAAAAAAAAAAAAAAAAAAAAAAAAAAAAATTGGGCTGGGGGTATAGCTTGGAAGTTGAGTGCCCCTGGGTTCCATCCCCAGTACTGTAGCAAGCAAGAAAAAAAAAAAAAAAAAAAAAAAAGAACAGTAGGGATACTTATCCTTTGAAGGACTACAGACTCCTCTGAAAATCTGCTACAAGCTGCGCCAACATGAATGTGTACACACACACACACACACACACACACACACACACACACACACAAATAAATAAATAAAACCTCTGACTTTAGAGTCTCCCAATGGTTGAATCATTCAACCCAAATGAGGACAATTAAATTAATTTAATGGATCATAATTGTTTTTGTAAACAGGGAAAAAGAAGAGAACAGAATATATAATCATACACTATCTCAGGATCCCAAGTACCACTACACTCGGCTTTTCTTTTCTTTTGACATGCATTTATTGATTGATTGATTGGTTGATTGCACAACTGGGGATAAAACCCAGGGGCATTCTACCTCAGAGTCACACCCCCAGCCCTATTTTTTATTCTTTATTTTGAAACAGGGTCTCACTAAGTTGCAAAGGGCCTCATTAAGTAGCTGAGGCTGCTGGGCATGGTGACTGCACACTTGTAATCCCAGCATTTGAGAGCATCAAGGTTCAAGGACAGCCTCAGCTACTTAGTGAGACTCTCTGCAATCTAGTGAGACCCGGTTTCAAAATAAAAAATAAAAAATAATGCTGGGACAGCGCAGATTCGAAGCCAGCCTTGCTGGTTTAAGAGACCTTGTTTCCAAATAAAAATATAAAATAGGTCTGGGAGTGTAGCCCGGAGGTAGAAGGGTTCCATCCCCAGTACCACCAAAACAAACAAACAAACAAACAAACAAGGAATGTTCCAGCCAAGTGCAGTAATACCAGTACACGAGAATCACAGGTTCAAAGAAATCCTTAGCAAGTAGTAAGATTCTCATCAACCTAGCAAAACCCTGTTTCAAAATAAAAATAAAATAGGGCTGGGGGTATATATATCAGAGGTAAAATGTTCCTGGGTTCAATCCCCAGTAACACACACACACACACACACACACACACAATGAAAATGTTGACCACATAACAGAATTTTTAGAAGTCTCAAATTCATCAGTCTTAAGAGGAGTTTGTAGCTTTCCAATTTCTCAAGTTTATCCCACCCACATATGTTACCAAACCAGACTCCTCCCAAAAGCTGCAGGTGCCACACTTACTGCAAAATGCTCATCTTGAGCTGCAGGCCATGCAGAACCTGGATCACTCTCTGCACATCACCAAGGAGCTGGTGGGTGGCCACAATCTTCTTGGCATTCTGATGAGAGTAGTTCTCTTCTAGGAATGCCAGGCCATGCATATGTCCCCTGCTCAACCACTCCTTGTCATACCAGTACTTGCAACCAGGCCTCTGACCTAAAGCAATGACAATGAGGGTAAAACATAGCTCAAAGGAAACGCAGGCCATTTCACAATTATACACAATCATCCTGTGAACTACGGGAAGGACAGACTGCTGTGTTCATTTTGTTCACTTATTTATTCAACATACATTTACTTGGTCCCTACTCTAAATTGGGCTCTCTACTAGGTACTGGGGAATAAAGGAGCAAATAAAGCATGTATAGTTACTTCCTAAGCTATTTGTTTATTGTATGGAACCCAGGGGCATTCTACCTCCGAGAGCTACATCCCCAGCCCGATTTTTTATTCTTTACTTTGAAGCAGGGTCTCACAGAGTTGCAAAGGGCCTCACTAAGTAGCTGAGGCTGGCCGCGAACCACGATCCTCTAGTCTCAGTCTCCCAAATGCTGGAATTATAAGCAAGTGCCACCACTCCCAGTTCCCTATTTTTAATTCTTTATTTTGGAACAGGGTCTCACTGAGTTGCAAAGGGCCTCACTAAGTAGCTGAGGCTGGCCACAAACTGTGATCCTCCTGTCTCAGCCTCGAAATGCTGAGATTCCAAGCTTGTGCCACCACGCCTGGCTGTACAGTTCCTAATCTCTTGAAACCCGCCAGTGGTAGAACAGAAGCCTGTATTATCTCCTAAATTATGTAATTCTCTCCCCTACCAATAGCCTTCCACCACTTTCTATTGCTCAAAGAAGAAAATTCAAAGCTCTAACTCTGGCTTACATGAGGCCTGAAGGACTCAGCTTCTTCCTGCCCTCCTCTCCCACCTTTATAGTGGTTGCCTGGCAGTTTCTTTCACAAATTTTTTGACAAAACTTTCCAGGTTTGGCTTCTTTAACACCCCTCTGCCTGGAACACTGTTCCCCCAATCCTTGGCAGGGCTGGCTCCTCAAAGCTTCCTAAGAGAGGACTTTTGCTGCCTCCCTAAGTTGAGAAAGCATTCCCAAGCCAGACGTGGTGGTGCATGCCTATGATGCCAGTACTTGGGAGGCTGAGACCGGAGGACCACAGGTTCAAGGGCAGCCTCAGCAAGTAGTCGGACTCTCAACGTAGTGAGACCCTGTTTCAAAAATAAAAATAAAATAGGGCTTGGGTTCAATCCCCAATACCGAGGGGGGGGGCATTTCCTGGCCCCTCTCATATTACTCCCTCTTATCATTCTCTCTCCTATCACTTTTTCACCCTGTGGCATCATCTCTACCTAAACAATCTTATTTATCTAATTTGTTCTAACATTCGTTTCTGTTCCCAATCCTCCTTACAGCTAAATGATAGGAACCACGCCTATAATCCCAGTCCATGGGAGGCTGAGACTGCAGGATCCAAGGTTTCCAGCCTTAGCAACTAAGTGAGACTGTTTCAAACAAAAACATAAAAAGGGCTGGGGGTGTAAATCAGAGGTAGAATGCCCTGATTTCAATCCTCAGTAACACACAAACACACTCACACATGCACACACATATGCATGCATGAGCACATGCACACACACAACAGAAGAAGAGATCTTTTCCAAGTGCCCTAGGGAGTGCCCTGGGGGTGAAGGCAGGGTCAGAGGCATTGCTGCAGCAGGGTTTGGAACAGCACTTTCTGTTTTACACAGCAAAGCTCAGGGGCAACTGGCCATTATCACTGATGGCAGGAGTGACCTTGGGCCGGTCTTCTCTCTTAGGAACCATGTCTGCTCACCTAATTGTCTGACATTTTTTCCTTGTGATAAAGGGACAAATAGAGGCAGATTCTTCTCCATGTATGGAAATGCAGTACAAGCAGAGACAGTGTCACAGCAGAGGTCTCCATTGCTGGACAATGGGCTCAGTGGCCAGCCCCTCCCTACAACCAGCAAAATCGAGTGATTTGGCACCGAAAAACAGTTCTCATCCCAGTTGTTTTATAAGGCTAAGAAAGTCATTTGTATACTCTGGGCATCAACTTCCTCCTCACAAGCAAAAACAGGAGAAGACCCACGGGCCCAATCTAATAGAACCAAGCAGAAAGTTCTCAAGCATTATTTAGCTGCAAGGGAACCAGGGAGCTGAAGCTGAAAGGACAGAAGTACTGGTTGGTAAAGGAAGACAATGTCACCATTCCACTAACAGCAAGATGAGAGCCACAGGTTTATAATCCTCCATTCTGGGAAGGGGCACCCCAAAGCCTCAGGTGACTCCTATAACCATGCAACTACCTGATCCTTCTTAAGGAACCAAGATGCTGCCCTGGGTGGTGACGGACTATGCAACCGTGCCTTTGCCCTCCCCACCGGGACATCGCTCATCCAGGTGACAGTGATGCAGTGGAAGGCAGAGGCCACCTTGAGTTTTAACTCTCCCACAGCCCCCAAAGCCCACCAAGCCCATCCTCGAGAGCAGTGAAGAAAAAGGCACCTGCTGCGACAGCACTGTGGAGCACGGGTCATTACAAGGAAGAGAGCAGGGCCAAGTCAGGAGCTGGCAATACTCTATGTAGTGTTTTAGTCGGGCCAGGTCAAAGTTCTAGTTACTATACAACATTACACTTTCCAATAACAATGTCATACCATCACTTAAACGTTTGCTAAGAGGGTACATGTTTCCTTTGGTTTAACCACAATTAAAGAAAAAGATCAAGTTCTAGCTCAAGGTCAGGTCTACTAGGTGAACCTCCTCACACATATACTCTCTCATTTATTTACTTACATATTTATTATTTATTTTTGGTACCGGAGATTGAACCCATGGGCATTCTACCTCTGAGCTACACTCCCAACCCTGTTTTATTTTTTTAGTTTGCAGAGGGCCTCACTAAGTTGCTGAGGATGGTGTTGAACCTACGATCCTCCTGTCTCAGTCTCCTAAGTACTGGGATTACAGGTGTGCGCCACCATGACTGGCTACAAATATTCTCTTACTGCTAAGTTCAGAAGAGCTGGCCACCAGGCTAGCTACGACAAAGACAAGGAGGAGGATATGCTAAAGAAATAAGTCTTAGCAGTGAGTCCCAAGACCACAGACACTTATCATGTTTCATGAACTACTGTGCTAGGGAAAAGGCTATGTACTGTTAATATCTCTGGCTCCAGAAATGTCTACCTGGAGGGTCTTGGCACACATAACAGGTGTATTTCTCAGGTACATTTTCTTCCAGTAATCCCATGCAGACCCCATGCTGCCAGCACTGGCACTCTTCACACTGTTAGAATTAAAGAAGCAACAAAAGTTAAATTCAGAAGATATGCTCCAATGAAAGTAAAACCCACAGGAAGAAGGAACTGCTACCAAACTAAGCTGGAGCCACGCATCTGCAATGACGCCATCCAATATGGCAGCCACTAGCCACATGGGGCTCTAGATTTAAATGACCAAGTTAAAACATAAGTTCCTCAGTCCTACAAGCCACATCTCAAATGCCAGTAGCCACAGGGGACAGCAGTGACTCTACTGGCAAGGATAGGTAAAGACCACTTAGATCTATCGAACAGTGTGCTGACCTCTGAATACTCTTGGCTCTCATTTCTAAAGGCTTTTCCTTTCCTGATCACTTTATGTGGACTGAATGAAAATCATCTGAATCCTGAGAGTAAGGCTAATTTAGAGCGACACAATGCTGAGTCTGAGTTCTGGCTCAGACACTGATTAGTTTATGACTCTAGACACATCACTTCAGTTTCCCCCTCTGCAAATGGGATGTCTATCCACTCACAGGCCACTGATGAGGATTTAATGACTCATATATAAATTTTCCTTTACAAAGCCCAGCACATAGCTTTATGTATTAAGCTTATTTAGCTATCACTAATAGACAAGCCAATTCAACTTGAATTCCCTGGAGTAATGTGTTAGCACTTTGCATTTATTCCCTCTAAACCTTACCAGAGGTCACACAGTTGAAAAGAGGCAAAGGTGGGTCAGAACATGAGCCTGGACAACTGCACAGCTAATTCTTATAAACCCTACACTCCACTGCCTTCCCTGGGTCTTAGGGAGTAGGGGTAGAAGGACAGAAGACTGAGAGGGAAAAGAAGTTAACAATGAGTGTGACATTGGGGAGAGCAAGTCTCAGACCTCAGGGTGCAGAGGAGGGGATGGAGAGGAAAGGCATGTTCCAAGATACCAGGACACATAAAGCAGTTCCGAACCAGGACCCAACCAACAGATAAGCTCTAGAAGAAGGACAGGGAGCTTCCTAACATGACCTTGATGATGGGTTACCTGCCTGGCAACCAGGGACTGGAAAGCCAAAGCCCCGACAGTCCTCAACCACTTGGAGTCAAAGCCCAGCATCAAAAGCGCTTCCCAGGACAGATAAGGACTTCGGGAAGCTAGTCACCTTAAGAATCCACAAGGCCAGAGCTAGAAGAGAGACCTTAGATAACATCTGACCCATGGTCTCCAATTTACTGATGAGAAAACTAAGGCTCAGAGAACAAACATAGCATGCAAATAGCACTGGGGACATAGATTGGAGGTAGAATGCACCTGGGTTCAGTACCCAGTACTGTAAAAATAAATAAAATAAAATAAAGAGGTTTGTGGGTATAGCTCAGTGTAGCTAGTAGGATGCCCCTAGATTCACTCCCCAACACCATTAAAAAGAAAAGAAAAGAAAAAAAAAAGAAGCAGCAGCAGCCAGGTGTGGTGATGCACACCTGTAATCCTAGCATTTGGGAGGCTGAGACAGGAGGATCACAGTTTTCAGACAGCCTCAGCTACTTAGTGAGGCCCTTTGTAATGCAGTGGGACCCTGTTTTTTAAAATAAAAATAAAAACAAAAATAAAAATAAAAATAGGGCTGGTGATGTAGCCTGGAGGTAGAATGCCCCTGAGTTTCATCCCCAATATCAAAAGAAAAGAAAAAGGTTCAAGAATTTGCCTCGGCAAGTAGTGCTCCCATCAACTTACTGTTTCAAAATAAAAATTAAAAGCTGGGCATGGTGGCACATGCTTGTAATCCCAGTAGTTGGGAGGATAAGAAAGCACAGGTTCAAAACCAGCCTCAGCTACTTAGTAAGGCTCTCAACAAATTGGTGAGACCCTGTTTCCAAGTAAAATATAAAATAGGTCTGGAAGTGTAGCCTGAAGGTAGAAAGCCCCTGGGTTCCATTCCCAGCACCACAAAACAAACAAACAATTTTATAAAGAAGCTGGGCATGGTAGTGCACATTTGTAATCCTAGTATTTGGGAAGTGAGACTCAGCTACTTAGTGAGGCCCTCTGCAACTTAGTGAGACTTGGTTTCAAAGTAAAGAATAAAAAATAGGAGCCAGGCATGGTGGCACATGTTGTAATAATCCCAATACTTGGGAGGCTGAGACATGAGGCACACAGGTTCACGGCCAGTATCAGCTACTTAGTGAGGTCCTTTGCAAATTATTGAGATCCTGTTTCAAAATAAAGAATAAAAATGGGACTGGGGGTGTAGCTCCAAGTTATGCTCCGGGTTCTATCTCCAGTACGGCAGAAAAAAAAAGAAAAAAAAAAATATATATGCGCCTATATGGCTGGTGGTGTAGGTCAGAGGTAGAATGCCCCTGGAGTCAATCCTCAGTAACACACACACACACACACACACACACACACACACACACACACTAATAAAGGAGGGGGGCTGGGAGTATATCTCAGAAGTAGAATGCAACCTAGGCTTAACACTCAGAACCACAAAAAGAAAAAAGGAAAAGAAAAAGGAAAACTTCGATGCAGTGGCACAAGCCTATAATCACAGTACTTGGTAAGCTGAGACAGAAGGATTGCAGGTTCAAGACCAGCCTCAGCAACTTAATATGGTGGAATAGAAGAAATAAAATTTTAGGTAGAAAGGAGACACACTGGCCAGGCGTGGTGGCGCACGCTTGTAATCCCCGCGCTTGGGAGGCAGAGACAAGAGGATTGCGCAGGTTCAAAGACAGCCGCGCTGGCTTAAGAGACCCTGTTTCCAAAAATAAAAAAGTATAAAATGTACTAGTATTGGGAAGAGATTTCAAAATGTATTAATGTACCAGTATTGGGAAAGATTTCCAATTTTGAAAATATATCTTTTGTACTAAAAAAAAGCCAGGAGTGTCAGGAAGAAGGGCTTTTTTACATTTTTAAAGAGAAGTAAAGAAAGCCAGGAGCCAGGGAAAAGGGCCTCTTTACATTTCTAAAGAGACAAACTGCCACAAGAATAGGAGGAAATCCCAGATCCCAGAGAAGCAACTTAACACATCTTGGGAGGGTAACAAAAGACATGGAGGTCTGTGCCCCAAGACAGGGCCCCCTCCCCCTGCCTCTGAGGGGCGGGGCGGATCAGGATGGGATGGAGACAGCAGAAAACTGGGCTACAAGCCGGGTGTGGTGGCGCACACTTGTAATCTCCGCGCTTGGGAGGCTGAGACAGGAGGATCGAAGCCAGCCTCAGCTACTTAGTGAGGCTCTCAGCAACTTAGTGAGACCCTGTTTTCAAAATAAAATATAAATGGGTCTGGGAGTATAGCCTGGAGGTAGAAAGCCTCTGGGTTCTACCCTCAGTACCACCCAAAAAAAAAAAAAAAAAGAAAGAAAACTGGGCTACAGATAGGGCAACATATCTACATATCAATGGACCTGCCACAGACTTGGTGGGAATAAGAACACTCAGCATGCAGGGGTCTTTGGGGTGTATTCACTCGAGTCGCCCCCCCCCCATGCCATTTATGACTGGCATGGGGCTTTAACTGTCTTCTGTATTTCTATCTTTTTAATAAACTTCTTTAAATCTTCAGGAAGTATCCGAGCTATGTATACCTATCCTTAGTGCAGGACAAGAACTTGAGGTTTTTCTGTTTGTGTGGTTGTTTTGGGAAATTATTTCTTTCTCCCCTCACACACCGGACATATTTCACCATAACATAAAATAGATCTGGGAGTGTAGCCCAGAGGTAGAAGGGCTTCCAAGAAACCCCAGTACCACCAAAAAAAAAAAAAAAAAAAAAAAGAAAAAAGAAAGATAAGGTTTTAAAATTAGAAATCTTCAGTTAACAGGGTTTGGTTATTCTTAAAAAGGCAGGCCCATATTTTTAAATTAAAAAAGGATGGCTCAGGAAATTCCTGAGGTGATTAAAAACTGAGAGCTTTATCCTTTATCAAATTTCGGTTCCCCTCCAAGAAGATCCTCAAAAGTTAGATTTTTGTTAACAGAGCCCCACACCCCACTGGCTTATCTCTGTTCCTGAATTCATGTCTCCCAACTCCTGGCCCAAAGGAATTATCGCCTATTGTGAACCAGAAAGCTTCAAAGAAAGGGTCAGACACACCATGTGCCCCTGGCCACCCCCTCTCTAGTAAGAAAAATAGAGCTCTGAGGAGTTCTGGGCCATTTGGGGCCATTTTGGACAGTTTTTGTTGTTGTTGTTGTTGTTGTTTTTGCGGTACTGGGGATGAAACACAGGGGCATTCTACCTCCGAGCCACATCCCCATCCTTATTTTTTATTCTATATTTTGAAACAGGGTCTCACTGAGTTGCAAAGAGCCTCACTAAGTTGAGAACCACGATCCTCTGGTCTCAGCCTCCCGAATGCTGGGATTACAAGCGTGCACAACCACACCTGGCTAATAAATTTTTATTGTAGTCATACATCTTAATGGAATAAAAAACTTGTGGAGCAATGTTTTGAACTCTTGGTCTCTCTCCCAACAGCTGCTCCTGTGCTCTCCTGAGATGGTCCTTTCCCCTGAATGTGTGTCCTTACTTTGCTTAAATTAAAACCTCTGTGTGTTGCCAGGCGTAGAGGCGCACACTTGTAACCCCAGCGCTTGGGAGGCTGAGACAGGAGGATCACATAGGTTCGATGCCATCCTCAGTGACTTAGTGAGGCTCTCAGCAATTTAGTGAGACCCTATTTCCAAATAAAGTATAAAATAGGTCTGGGAGTATAGGTTAGAGGTAGAAAAGCCCCTGTGTTCCAACCCCAGTACCACAAAAAAAAAAAAGAAAAGAAAAGAAAAGAAAAAAAGACAACCTCCATGTGCCAGTATTGGAAAATGGCTTTGGTACTATTTTCAAAATGTATTAGAAAATAGCTTTGGTGCTGCACAGGTACACAGGCAGGGCAGGGAAAGAGCTGTTACCCTGCAGAGTTCCCTCCTCCTCTTCTTCCCCCACCCCCTTCTTCTTCTTCTTTTTCTTGTGGTACTGGGGGTGGAGCACAGGGGCTTTTCTACCTCCTGGCTATACTCCCAGACCTATTTTATACTTTATTTTGGAAACAGGGTCTCACTAAGCTGCAGAAGGCCTCACTAAGTAGCTGAGGCTGGCTTTGAACCTGTGTAATCCTCCTGTCTCAGCCTCCCAAGTGCTGGGATTACAAGCGTGCACCACTTTGCCTGGCAGGCCTTCTTTTTTTTGTGTGTGGTGGTAGGGATGGAACCCAGGGGCTTTCTTTACCTCTGGGCTACACTCCCAGACCTGTTTTCTATTTTATTTGGAAACAGGGTCTCGGTGAGTTGCTGAGAGCCTCACTAAGTAGCTGAGGCTGACTTCGAACATGTGTGATCCTCCTGTCTCAGCCTCCCAAGTGCTAGGATTACAAGCCTGAGCCACCATGCCCTGCAGGCCTTCATATTTTAAAGACAGGTTTATATAATAAATAACTTCTAGCAGACAGGTTAAAACTCCCCAACGACCAGGAGGATGGTACAGGCCTGCTTCAAAGAGGGTAGATAACATGGGATCCCTGACATTGTTAATCAAGTAACACATTTTAATCCTTAACATAGACTTGGGCTTGCACCTGAGGCTAGGGCCCACATCTGCAGGAAAAAGGCTTTTGGTCAAAGATAGTGAATCCTCATAATTATATCAAAAGGCTTACTCTGACTATTGGTTAAGCAAAGATGGGAAATAGTAAATCTTTATAAAAAATGTTCTATATTTTAAAACTTCAGTGTCTTATTTTCAAGGCACTCTACTACATTCCTCTGCTGTAGTGCTTTAATAATTTTGTCCCTTGCCGGGTGTGGTGGCGCATGCTTGTAATCTCAGCATTCAGGAGGCTGAGACTGGAGGATCACAGTTTGCGGCAGCCTCCCAAGCGCTGGGATTACAAGTATGCACCACCACGCCTGGCAGGCCTTCATATATTTTTTGTGTGTGTGGTGCTAGGGATGGAACCAGGGGCTTTCTACCTCTGGGCCATACTCCCAGATCTGTTTTCTATTTTATTTGGAAACAGGATCTCAGTGAGTTGCTGAGAGTGACTCAGTTACTTAGTGAGGACCTCCATAACTTAATGAGACACTTTCAAAATTAAGAATAAAAAATAGGCAGAGGGTGTAGCTTGGAAGTAGAATGCCCCTGGATTCTATCCGCAGTACCGAAAAAAAGAAGAAAAAAAAAACAAAACTAAAAAAAAAAAAAACACTTGCCTGGCATGGTGGTGCATGCTTGTAATCCCAGTACTTGGGAGGCTGAGATAGGAAGATCACAGATTCAAAGCAAGCCTCAGCAATTTAATGAGGTTCTCTGTAAGTTAGTGAGATCATGTTTCCAAATGAAAAATAAAATAGGTTTAAGTGTATAGCTCAGAAGAAGGCCACTAGATTCCACCTGAAGTATCACAAAACAAAAAACTCCTGCGCCACGCACAGAGGAGCACACATATAATCTCAGTACTTGAAAGGCTAAGACAGAAAGATTATAGGCCTGTGAAATGTAACCTGGAGGTAGAATGCCCCTGGGTTCCATCCCCAGTACTATTTATTTATTTATTTATTTATTTATTTATTTATTTATTTATTTATTTGTGGTACTGGGGTTCCTGGAAGCCCTTCTACCTCCAGGCTACACTCCCAGACCTACTTTTACATTTTTATTTGGAAACAGGGTCTCCTAAGCCAGCGCGCACAGCTGGCTTCGAACCTGCGCGATCCTCCTGTCTCTGCCTCCCAAGCGCGGGGATTACAAGCGTGCGCCACCACGCCCGGCCCCCAGTACTATTTAAAAAAAAAAAAAAAAAAGCCGGGCGTGGTAGCACACACTTGTAATCCCCGCACTTGGGAGGCAGAGACAGGAGGACCGTGCAGGTTCAAAGCCAGCCGTGCTGGCTTAAGAGACCCTGTTTCCAAATAAAAATATAAAATAGGTCTGGGAGGGTAGCCTGGAAGTAGAAGGGCTTCCAGGAATCCCAGTATCACCCCCCCCCCAAAAAAAAAAATCATACCTTTTTAGCCAGATGTGGTGGCGTACCCTTGTAATCCCAGTGCTTAGGAGGCTGAGACATGCTGATGGCACAGGTTCGAAGCCAGCCTCCCCTACTTAGTGAGGCTCTCAGCAACTTAGTGATAACCTGTTTCCAAATAAGGCATAAAGAGGAAGGCCCTGGGTTATACCTCCAGCACCAAAAGAAAAAAAAAAGACCTTTTTTTTTTTCTGGTACTGGGGACAGAACCCAGAGGCAGCTGGGCGTGGTGGCGCACACTTGTACTCCCCGCGCTTGGGAGGCGGAGACAGGAGGATCGCGCAGGTTCGAAGCCAGCTGTGCTGGCTTAAGAGACGCTGTTTCCAAATTTTTAAAAAAGTATAAAATAGGTCTGGGAGCATAGCCCTGAGGTAGAAGGGCTTCCAGGAACCCCAGGACCACCACCAAAAAAAAAAAAAAAAAAAAAAAAAAAAGAACCCAGAGGTATTCTACCTCTGAGATACACCCCTAACCCTATTTTTTATTCTGTATTTCAACAGAGGGTCTCACTGAGTTGCAGAGGGCCAAAGTAGCTGAAGCTATCTGCAAACCATGATCCTCCTGAGAATCAGACTATTTTATTTTTACTTTTCTGTGGTACTGGGAATTGAACCTAGGCATAGTCTACTTTCAAGATACACCTCTAGCCATATATATATATATATATATTTCCCCCCCCCCCCAGTACTAGGAATTAACTCATTTTTAAATTTTCTAGTACTGGGGATAGAACCCAGGGGCAATTTACCTCTGAGCGACACCCCCAGCCCTATTTTTAATTCTTTATTTTGAAACAGGGTCTCACTAAGTTGCAGAGGGCCATACTAAGTAGCTGATTCTATCCGTGAACTGTAATCCTCCGGTCTCAGCCTCCCAAATGCTGGGATTACAAGCATGCGCCACCACCCCTGGCTCAAGTACTAGGGATTAAACTTAGGCATTCTACCTCTGAGCGACATCCAGCCCTATTTTTATTCATTATTTTGAAATAGGGTCTCACTAAATTGCAGAGGGCCTCACTAAGTAGCTAAGGCTGACATGAACCTGAAGTCCTTCTGTCTCGGCCTCCCAAGTACTGGGATTACAAACATGGGCCATCATGCCTGGCAAACCCTACTTTATTCTTTATTTTGAAACAAGGAATCACTATACTGTGGAAAGCCTTACTGAATTGCTGAGGCTGGCCGCGAACCTGCAACCCTTGTCTCACTCTCCAAGTACTGGGATTACAAGTGTGTACCACTACACTGGGCTAGAATTGGGTTATTTTAAAAAACATGGCTGGGAATGATAGTGCATGCTTGTATTCCCAGCATTCAGAAGGCAGATTGTGGACAGCCTCGGCTACTTAGTGAGGTCCTTTGCAACTCAGTGAGACTCTGTTTCAAAATAAATAATTAATAGGGCTGGGGTGTAGCTTGTAGGTATAAAGCCCCTGGGTTCCATCACCGGAACTGCAAAAAAAAAAAAAAAAAAAACAAAAACAGTGGGGCATGGTGGTACATGCCTATAGTCCCACTACTCAGGAAGCTGGGACAGGAGCATTGAAGGTTCTAGGAAAGCTTCAGCAAGTAGTTAGACTCTCATCAATCCAGAAAGACTATTTCAAAATTTAAAAAATAGCACCAAGCGTGGTGGCGCACACTTGTAATCCCAGCATTTGGGAGGCTGAGGCTGGAGGATCGCAGTTCGCTGACAGCCTCAGATACTTAGTGAGGCCCTCCGCAACTTAGTGAGACCCTGTTTCAAAATAAAGAATAAAAAAATAGGGCAGGGGGTGTAGTTCAGAAGTTGAATGTCCCTGGGTTCCATCCCCACACCCGCAAAAATATATATAAATAAAAAATTAATTTAATTAAATAGAGCTGAGGGTGTAGCTTAGAGGTAGAATGTCGGTTGGTTCATTCCACATTACCCCCCAAAAATGAAAAAAATCACACACAAAATGAAACAAAAAAATGCAAACTCAAACATCTTCTAAGGCAAATGGTAAGATGACAGGGCTCATCTACAAATACAGTTTTGTAATGCTAGGCTGGTTGAGTATTATGACATCTAGAACAAAGCTTCTCTTCCCATGACAGGTTAATCAAAGTGACTGCACAGCACGCTGCTGAGGAAAAGTCACCTTGACAATGACCCTGTGCATCAACCTTGTCTTGTAAATACATAGAGAAAAACTGACAACTACTAAAGAGCTTCAATTCCACAACTATTACTACTCTAGATGCATATCAGAATTCAGGAGGAGATGAACACCATTCTCATTTCTGACAGGTATGTATGTACGTATGTACGTATGTATGTACGTATGTATGTACATACTGGGGATTGAAACTAGGGGCATTCTACCTCTCAGTGACACCCACAGCCCTACATTTCTGAATGTAAAAGTGAGGACTAGCCGAGTATGATGAAACATATCTATAATTCCAGTACTTGGGGGGCTGAGAGGAGGAATACAGGTTTGAGACCAGCCTCAGCAACTTAGCAAACCCTATTTCAAAAAATTAAAATAAAATAAAAGCCGGGTGTGGCCGTGTACACTTGTAATCCCAGCATTTGGGAGGCTGAGACAGGAGGATCGTGGTTCACAGACAGCCTCAGCTACTTAGTGAGGCTCTTTGCAACTCAGTGAGACCCTGTTTCAAAATAAAAAATAGAGCTGGGTGTGGTAGTGCACGCTTATAATCCCAGCACTTAGAAGGCTGAGACAGGAGAATCTCACAGGTTCAAAACCAGCCTCAACTACTTAGTGAGGCTCTCAGCAACTTTTAGTGAGACCCTTTTTCCAAATAAAGTATAAAGTAGGTCTGGGAGTTTAGCCCAGAGGTAGGAAAGCCCCTGGGTTCCACCCTCACCACAAAAAATAAAAACAAAAAGAATAAAGAATAAAAAATAGGACTGGGAGTGTAGCTGAGGTAGAATGCCCCTGGGTTCCATCCCCAGTACCACAAGAAAGCAAGAATGAATGAATGAAGGAAGGAAGGAAGGAAGGAAGGAAGGAAGGAATGGAAGGAAGGAGAATAGGGCTGGGTGTAGCTCAGAGGTAGAATGCCCTTGAGTTCCATCCCTATAGTGCAAAAATAAATAAATAAAATAAAAAATAAAAAATAAGCTGGGTGTGGTGGCAAACGCTTGTAATCACAACACTTGGGAGGCTGAGACAGGAGGATCAAGCAGGTTAGAAGTCACCCTCAGCTGCCTTAAGAGACCCTGTTTCCAAATAAAAAATAAAATAGGTCTGAGAGTGTAGCCTGGAGGTAGAAGGCCCGAGTTCCATTCCCAGTACCAACAAAAAAATAAAATAAAATAAATAAATAAATAAATAAAGCCAGGCATGGTGGCACACGCTTGTAATCCCAGCATTTGGGAGGCTGAGACAGGAGGATCGCAGTTCACGGACATCCTCAGCTACTTAGTGAGGCTCTTTGCAACTCAGTAAGACCCTGTTTCAAAATAAAAAATAAGGATGGGGGTGTAGTACAGAGGTAGAATGCCCCTGGGCTCCATACCCAGTACTGAAAAAAATAAAATAAAAAGGGCTGTGGGTATGTATAGCTCAGGGGCAGAATGCGCCTTGGTTCAATCTCCAGTATCACATACACATACAAAAAAAAATTGATGCTATAATAATCTCTTAACACTTATGGGCAAGAAAATAATATTATAACACAAAGCAAGCCATGGGGACTGGGTCTTTTTCTCATAATTGCCACAGACTATGCAGTGCCTGGGTGATGGGCAGTCACCCCCTTTACTGAACAACAACCCCTTCCCCTCACTTAGCCTTTTTGTACAATGTGAGTCTACGCATATCCCCGACCTGCACCATCACCAGACCATATGTTCGACCAAAAGTAGGCAGTTCCAAAATCTAATTTCTGATTTCAACCTGGCCCGTCTAGCTAGTCTCTAGAACATAAGAAGGTAAAATAAGAAAGACGGGAAGCCAGGCATGCTGGTACACGCTTGTAACCCAGCATTTAGGAGGCTGAGATAGGAGAATTGTGTTTCAAGGACAGCCTCAGCTACTACTTAGTGAAGCCCTTCACAACTCAGTGAGACCCTGTTTCAAAATAAAGAATAAAAAATAAGGCTAGGGGTATACCTCGGAGGTAGAATGTCCCTGGGTTTCATCCTCAGTACCACAAAAAAAAAAAAAGGGAAGAAAGAAAGCAAGGAAGCCAGGCATGGCGGCGCACGCTTGTAATCCCAGCATTCAGAAGGCTGAGGCCAGAGGATCATGGTTCACGGACAGCCTCAGCTACTTAGTGAGGCCCTCTGCAACTCAGTGAGACCTGGTTTCAAAATAAAGACTAAAAAATAGGGCAAGAGGTGTAGCTCAGAGGTCGAATGCCCCTGGGTTCCACCCCCAGACCCGCCAAAAAAAAAAAAAAAAGGAAAAAGAAAGAAGGAAGGAAGGAAGGAAGGATGGAGGAAGGAAGGAAGGAAGAATGTATGTGAAGGGGCCACAGGTAATCATTTTTCATTTTCCAAAAAAATAAGAAAGTAGAAAAAAAAAAAAAAAAAGAACCAAATTGACTTCAAGAAGAAGCAGGAAGCAGGGTAGACCAAGCCACCAAAGATGTAAATCTGTGTTCCTAAGCCTGGATGCACCTCTGCCTCTGGGTTCCAGGATCCAGTCTATTTTCCCAACAGTGTTTGCACTTGCTCCTAAAAAAACCAATACAGTCATTACTGACTTACAGAAAACTCAGGTTTCCTGGCCAGCCTAGCAGCTGCCAAGGAAAACTCACAGGAAATCTATGACCTCCCTCAGAGTTTGCAGCAGCCCCTCCGCAAGTCATGTGAATGGGCAAACAGTCGGGGCCAAGGACCAGGGTTCAGGGACAGTTTTTCCAAGAAAGGCGGGGAGCTCCCATCAAAGACACATCCCAAAGAGGACGACAGACATAGGAAAGAGAAGTTATAAGACCAGCATCTAGTTCTTTAGGCCACAAAGAAAATTTACCTCAAGGAAAAGAAGGGTCTGTAGAAAGGTTAAATTGCCCCCCCCACCCCAGTCCAATTCCCTACTGTATAGCTCCTCGCTGTCTGATCCAAGTCAAGGCCCTTCTCTGCCTTGAGCAGAGAATGAAAGGTTTGGACTTAGGGAGTCTTAGGTCCTCTCTTATTCTACTAATGGGCTATTAACAGAACAGCAGCCTGGAATTCTCAAAGGCAGAAGCAAAAAGCAAACTCATTCTGCTGCTGTCAGTTCTGCATATGTGGGATTCTGAAAGGACGTGCCATTATGGCTGGCCTCAACATTCTCCCCAGGGACCACTTTTTGACTCTCTACACCTGTGTTCCTGGAGCTCTGCCTACCTGAATCATGAAGTCATTTTCTTCCTGAACTTCACAGATGCAACGAACCACCTCGAAATCATAGCGGTCATCCCCATCAATCTCCTCGTCTGGGTTGGTGGTCACATCAACATCTTGGCCATATTCCTCGTCACTCCAAAGAAAGCTCTCTGAAGAAGACTCACTCAAATTATCCTCCTCTGGAAGAAAAGGAAAATCAACAGTCACTATTTAGATCATAGTTATAAAAAATTACAACACCCAATACAATGTGCAAAGTGCCAGTAACATTACAGATCCACTCCTCCAGGAGCTTTGACAGGGCTAGAAATGGTGTCACTGACCTATTCCTTGGACTTGCCATTAGTAACAGCCCAAACAGGGTATGCCGCCTGGCAATGTACTAAAATCCATTGCCTCAATTAATTCACTGAGATAGCAGGAAACCCAAGGTCAAAAAGCTCATTCCTGATAAATGACAATTTCCTCAACCTCCCCATCTAGTCAGGACCTGGCATACAGTCACCTGTGTCCACAGTCACCTTTATAGGTCTGCAGACAGCAGGAAGAGGGAAAGGGATGATCCTAGGGACAGTCAGAACCAGCATCGTTAGGTCTTGGTGCCTGATCAGTGACAACTACAGCTAACTTTTACTGCATGCTTATTTTATACTAGACACCATTCTAAGTATGACATTCTAACAAACAAGCCAACAGTGAAACCCCTTACCAGGTAATTTCAATTTCCCTTTATGATTTCCAGATTCTGGGCCATGGAGCTGTGGGCTCATATGGATGCCAGGCTTATGGGAGGACCCACACCTGGTGACGGCAAATGGCTTAGGTGGAGAAGGTTCCTGGGAGGTGTCACTGATCTCTTCGCTGCAGGGGCATTCTGGAAGAATAGCATCAGGAAGGAATGAGCATCCCTAGATATGAGGGCATTCCAGAATCAACCTCATCCAACCAACAAGCCTGCAGTTCCAATAGCCCAAAACTAGAGGATGATTCCACCACAAAGAAATGTGGAGGGCAGATTAAAAGATTGATACTTTTGCTGGGCATGGTGGCACGCGCTTGTCATCCCAGTGCTTGGGAGGCAGAGATAGGAGGATCACACAGGTTCGAAGCCAGTCTCAGCTACTTAGTGAGACCCTGTTTCCAAAAAAGTATAAAATAGGTCTGGGAGTATTGCTAGGAGGACCTCAATAAGTAGCTGAGGCTATCCACAAACCGGGATCCTCCAGTCTCAGCCTCCCAAATGCTGGGATTACAAGCGTGCGCCACCATGCCTGGCAAATACACTCTTTAAGAGATGTGTTTAAGAGTTAAGTGTGGAACTGGGTGTTACGTACCTGTAATCACAGTATTTAGGAGGCTGACATAGGAAGATCTCAAGTTTAAGGCAGCATAAGCAATTTAGCCAGACCCTCAACAATTTAGTGAGATTTGGTTTAAAAAAAAAAAAATGCTGGGGGTTTAGCTTGGAAGCATAATGTTCCTGGGTTGAATCCCCACTACCCCTCCCTAGTAGAAGAGTAATGTGTGTGAACAAATAGTTAGTTAGCCTTCACAGATACCCCCTGTGATGGGGCACACTGACGGCCACTGGGGCCAGGGAGATAGCTTTCATAAACGACAAGAGAGCCTTAAAAACCTTAGTGGTTGCCGGGCATGGTGGCGCATGCTTGGAATCTCTGCGCTTGGGAGGCGGAGACAGGAGGATCGCGCAGGTTCGAAGCCAGCCGTGCTGGCGTAAGAGACCCTGTTTCAAAAATAAAAATAGGTCTGGGAGTGTAGCCCGGAGGTAGAAGGGCTTCCAGGAACCCCAGTACCACCAAAAACAAAAACAAAAAAACCTTAGTGGTTACCTATGCCATCTTCCCATACCCTGCCGGGACCCAGGCTAGGTTGAACCAAAGCCCTAGGAAAGGCCGAATGGCCCTTCTCAGCACAAGCTCAGAGGCCACCAGAGGAAGAAGCCACCCCACAGGGACACCCTCCAAGGGAATCCTCAGGGACAATTACCAGGTTTGGTTTTCTTTTTCTTTTTCTTTTTCTTCTTTGGCTTCACTCTCACAAACTCTTTGAATTTCTTCTCTTTGCTCTTTTCCTTGTCTTTTGCAGCTAGAATTAAACACAAGTACAAGTGTTCACATTTTAATATTCTGTTTTTAACCAGGAATGTTTATTCTTTTCTTTAGAAACTAGGCATGTCAGGCAGGCATGGTGGTGCGCATTTGTAATCCCAGTACTTGGAGGCTGAGACAGGAAGATCGCGGTTCATGGACAGCCTTAACTACTTAGTGAGGCCCTCTGAAACTTAGTGAGACCTTGTTTCAAAACAAAAGAATAGAGCTGGGCATGGTGGGGCACAGCTTGTAATGCCAGCATTTGGGAGGCTGAGACAGGAGGATCACAATTCGCAGACAGCCTCAGGTACTTAGTGAGCCCTTTGCAACTCAGTCAGACCCTGTTTCAAAATAAAGAATAAAAAATAAGACTGGGGGGGTATAATATAGAAGTAGAATGCTCCTAGGTTCCATTTCCAGTACACACACAAAAAAAAAGGAATAAAGAAAATACATACAAAAATAGGGTGGGGTGTATCTCTAAGGTCCCTGGGTTGGTATTTTTGTTTTGTTTTGTTTTGTTTTGGGGTCTTAGTGAGGGCCTAAGTAGCTGAGGCTGTCCCCAAACCTTGATCCTCTGATCTCAGCTTTCCAAACGCTGGGATTACAAACTGGCACCACCACACTCAGCAAATGCCCCTGGATTTAATCCCCTGTACCACAAAACAAAAGAACAATATATCTCCAGCACCCAAAAAAATGATAAAACCTTGTCCTGAGCTGCAACAAGTAATCCCAGTTCTTGGGAGCCTGAGACAGGAGGATCACAGGTTTGTTTGTTTGTCTGTTTTGTTGTACTGGGGGTGGAACCCAGGGGCTTTTCTACCTCCAGGCTATACTCCCAGACCTATTTTATACTTTGTGTGCCACCACGCCCGGCAGGATCACAGGTTTGAGGCCAGCTTCAACTACTTAGGCCCTCAATAACTTTGTGAGACCCTGTTTCAAAATAAAGAACCATATTAAAATAGGGCTGGAGGTGTAGCTTGAAAGTAGAATGCCCCTGGGTTCAATTCCCAGTTCAGGGGAAAAAATTACTTTTGTTCCTGTAGAGCTATATTCTAGTTGACAGGGTCAGCAAACTAGAAGTAGAGGTGAATTTTCTGAACTTAATTAAAGAAGATAACTACAGAGAAACTACAGCGCTTCACACTTATTGGTAAGAAACCAGACACTTTAACATGGGGCTTATTATGTTACACTCTATTTTTCACTTAAGCACAAGTCCACACATAGTTAACCTGCCTGTGAACTAGCAAATATGCTGCCCAGTGTCCTAGTCTTACCCTGAAACATCCCCACAACTGAATTCTGTAGTGTCTGAAATTCCACCCCAAAGATAAGGGCTTTCTTACAAGTCTGAGATATAACCTGGTTCTATTCTTTAAATTTTTAAAACATTCAGTTATCAGATTAAATAAGTAGCAGCAAAGCCTTGACAAACTAGGGAAGTTTTTCTGGGAGAAAAGTGAGGGAGGAGCTAGAACAGGGGTGCCTTCAAGGGCTAGGGAAGACGAGGAGGCTCTCCCTGACGGCTGTGTCAGGAAGGCTGAGGGCCCACAGAGCCCAACCAGGCCAGAGAGGAAGCTTTTATGTTATATACTTATTCATTTATCTTTTGTGGCACTGGGGACTGAACTCAGGGACATTCTCCTTCCAAGATACAACCCCAGCACTTTTTTTATTTTGAAACAGGGACTCTGTAGGTTGTTGAGTCTCACTAAGTTCTGAGGCTATCCTCAAACGAGACCCTGTTTCAAACCTAAAATAAATGAATGAATGAATGAATGAATGAATGAATGAATGAATAAATAAATAAACAAAGCTGGGGGTATAACTCAGAGGTAGAATGTCCCTTGGTTCAATCTTATAAAACTACTGAAAAAAACAAAACTGATACTACACTTGATCTTAGCCAAAAGGCTGAGAAGCAATAAAAAAAAAAAATGAAAGAAATATGACAAAATGTTGAAGTTTGTTAAGTCAGGTGCTAAGTACAAACATATTTGCTAGATATTCCTGCGTACTTTTCAGTATGTTTAAAATATTCCATTCCCAGCCAGCTATGGTGGTGCAGGCTTGCAATCCCAGTACTAGGGAAGCTGAGATAGCAGGATCCCAGGTTTGAGGCCAGCCTCAGCTACTTAGTGAGGCCCTCTGCAACTTAGTGAGACCCTGTTTCAAAACAAAGAATAAAGAGCTGGGTATGGTAGCACACGCTTGTAATCCCAGCATTTGGGAGGCTGAGACCGGAGGATCGCAGTTCACAGACAGCCTCACCTACTTAGTGAGGCCTTCTGCAACTCAGTGAGACCAGGTTTCAAAATAAAGAATAAAAAAATAGGGTAGGGGCTGGAGCTCGGAGGTAGTATGCCCCTGGTTTCCATCCCCAGACCTGCAAAAATTAAAATAAAATAAAATATAAAAAATGGGGCTGTGGGTATAGCTCAGAAGCAGAATGCCCCTGGGTTCCATCCCCACTACAAAAAAAAAAAAAAAAAAAAAAAAAAAAAAATCCATTCCAGTAGCACATTTGCCTAACATGTGTGATGCCCTGAGTTTGATCCTTAGCATACTGGGGAGGCTGAATAAAAAATAAAAAGGGAGGGAGAGGTAGCTCAATGGAAGAGCACCTCTGGTTTAATGCCCAGTACCACAAAAAGGAAAGAAGCCTGCTAATACAAATAAAAAGGAAGTTAAATTTAAAAAGCAAGGCCTGGTGGTATAGGCTTGGAATTCCAATACTAAGGAGGGCGAAACAGGAGGATGCAGATTCATGGTCAGCTGTCACTTAGTGAGACCCTATTTCGAAATAAAGAATAAAAGCCGGGCGTGGTGGCACACGCTTGTAATCCCAGCATTCGGGAGGGTGAGACCGGAGGATCACGGTTTGTGGACAGCCTCAGCTACCTAGTGAGGCCCTTTGCAACTCAATGAGACCTGGTTTCAAAATAACGAATTAAAAAAAAAAAAAGGCCGGGCATGGTGGCGCACGCTTGTAATTCCCATGCTTGGGAGGCAGAGACAGGAGGATCGTGCAGTTTTGAAGCCAGCCGCGCTGGCTTAAGAGACCCTGTTTCCACATAAAAAAGTAAAAAATAGGTCTGGGAGTGTAGCCCATGGGAGTGTATCCTGGAGGTAGAAGGGCTTCCAGGAACCCCAGTACCACCCCAAAATAAATAAATAAATAAATAAATAAATAAATAAATAAATAAATAAATAAATAAATAAATAAATAAAAATAGGGCAGGGGGTGTAGCTCAGAGGTCGAATGCCCCTGGGTTCCACACCCAGACCCACCAAAAAATAAAAATAAAAATAAAAACTAGGGCTGGGGGGTGTAGCTCGAAGATAGAATGTCCCTGAGTTCAATCCCCAATATGGAAAAAAAAAAAAAAAAGAATGGCTAAATGAGTATCATAAAAGGATTTTGCTGCTGTGGTGGCACACCCTTATAATCTTAGTACTTTGGGAGGCTGATACAGGAGAATCACAGGTTTAAGGACAGCCTCAGCAAGTAGTGAGACTGATCAACCTACTGAGACCTTATTTCCAAATAAGGATAAAATAGGACTAGGGGTATGCTTGAAGGTAGAATGCCCCTGGGTTCCATCCCCAGTAACCCCCCCCCCAAAATAAAAAACAGATTTCAAGAAAAGAGTATTACCAGGGACAATGAAGTACATTTTATAGTGATGAATCCACTGAATAAAAATATATCATTAGAAGTAATATTATTGCTGGGTGTGGTGGCGGACACTTGTAATCCTAGTACTTAGGAGGCTAAGACAGGAAGATCACAGGTTCAAGGACAGCCTCAACAACTTCCTGAGACCCACTGCCACTTACTGAGACTCTGTTTCAAAATCAAAGAATAAAATTGGCTAAGGATATATCTCAGAGAAGGAATTTCCCTGGGTTCCATTACCAGGAACACAAACACACACACACACATACACACACACACACACACACACACACACACACACACACACACGTACGTAATTTTGGAGGGATTTGTGGCACTAGGAACTGAACCCAGGGACATTCTATCTTTGAGCTAGACCCCCCCAGCCTGATTTTATTTTTTATTTGGAAAGAAAGTCTCACAAAGGTGCTGAAAGCTTCACTAAGTTGCCGGCCATGAACCTGCAACCTTCCTGTTTGAGCCTCCCAAGTATTGTGATTACATGTACCACTACACATGATCTTCACATTTTTAAAATGTGGCTACTAGTCAAAAATAACTTGACAATATAGGGAAGAATTTAGCTCTAGGCTTTTATTTAACTCCAATGGTTTACATATCTGCCTTTAGAATAGTACTACACTGTTTCAATTATTGTAGCTTTATATGGTTTGAAATCAGAAAATATATATCTTCTAGCTTTGTTCTTTTTCAAGATCGTTTTGGGTACCTAGAGTCCATATTCCATATTAGGATAGATTTTTTTTCTGAAAAATAAATATATAAATATATGATAGTTTCACCTAAAAAATAGAAAAAAAAATATTCTCTGGTAAGAAAGAAAGCAAAAAGAAATACTGAAATGTTATCTTTAAGTCATCAAAAGCTTGGTATCAGACAAATGAAACTGTTATGTGAGATTATCATTTTTAATTTTAGATAAATTGCCATAATACTAGATGTCAACTACTAAGCCAAGCATGAGAGGGAGGGATAGGGAGAGAATGGGGTGGGGATTGGGTGGGGGCTGACTGGGAAAAGTGTGCATGTATGTCTACAAAAGTATGTATCCTACTATGATGTATGAATACAGTGCACCAATAAAAAAATAAATAAAAAAATGTGGCTACTAAAAATGTTAAATTACACATGTAGCTTACTTATTTCTTATGGAAAACAAAGGACATATGACTAAGAAACCTTATCTGACCGTAATAAGTGCCTTCCCGGGACAACTGCAGACTGACCTCTCAGAGGGCTGGAGATCGCCTTTAGATTGCGCAGCCCTGCCCTACCAGCCCGACCCCTCACTGTAACACTCCCTGGGGATGGTGCCAGATGTCTTACAAATGCCATGTTCTACTTAATACCTATATGAGGTTTTTGTGGTACTTCAAACTAGCACCATTGTGGTTTCTTCACAAAATGAACAGTGCTCTTTGAAGATATCTTCAGCTGAAATTAAGAGGCAAGAGTATAGCCAGGTGTGGCGGTCCCTGCTTATAATCCCAATAATTGGGAGGCTAAGAAAGGAGGATTGCAGGTTCAAGGCCAGAATCAGCTCTAGTGAGGCCCTCCAAAACTTAATAAGACCCTGTTTCAAAATAAAGAATAAAAAATAGGTCTGGAAGCCGGGCGTGGTGGCGCACGCTTGTAATCCCCGCGCTTGGGAGGCAGAGACAGGAGGATCGCGCAGGCTCGAAGCCAGCCGCGCTGGCTTAGGAGACCATGTTTCCAAATAAAAATGTAAAAATAGGCCTGGGAGTGTAGCCCGGAGGTAGAAGGGCTTCCAGGAACCCCAGTACCACCAAAAAAAAAAAAAAAAAAAAAAAAAAAAAAGGTCTGGAGGTATAAGTCAAAGATAGAATACCCCTGGATTTAATTCCCAGTTTCAGGGGAAAAAAAATCTCAGGCTTTGTGGAGCTGGCCCTCCTAAGGGAAGCAAAAATACGTAAATCTCATTGGTCTCTGCTTCTCACTGCTGGGTACCTTGAAAAAGTCACCTGCCTGAGCCTGGTGCTGCCAGGGGGCGGAGGCAGCTGAGCGAGGACATGAGCGCCACCACCCAGCCATGCCCAGAATGTCTGATCTTCAGTCTTGCGGCTTCTTTGTGTGTGTGTGCTACTGAGGAACCCACGGGCATTCTCCCTCCACGCTATGCCCCCAGCCTTATTTTTTATTATTATTTTAAACAGGAGCTCACTAGGTTGGTCAGTCTCACTACTTGTCAAGTCTATCCTTCAACCTGAGATCGTCTTGACTGGACCTCCCGAGTACTGAGATTTCGAGTGTGTGCCACCATGCCACCCTAGTCTTGGGTCTTCACTGACCCAAATGGACCTACTGCCTGCTCTCTGTGTCACGGACACAAGCCCTCTGATCTGCACGGCAGAGCCCTCCAGGACAGTGCAGAAGCAAGATACTTACTTGGGGAGCCGGCAGAGACCCGCTTCCTGGCCAGGCTCTCCTGACGGACCTTACCAGAAGCCGCAGAGCCCCTTGTCTGGACGTGCCGCTTCTCTGTGCCCTCTTCTGCTCCCAGTGACTTCTCCATCCCGTGGAAATACTTCATGTGATAGTGCAACAGTTTAGCTTTGCGGAAACATTTTAAACAGTCCACAACCTTGCATCTAAACTTGTGGTCTAGATCAACAGCTGGTGTGTTAGATGGCCCCAAATCATCTGTTTTCTTAAAAGTATCTGGTGCTGAAAAGAAACAAAAACAAATAGGTCTGGAAGCGTAGCCTGGAGGTAGAAAGCCCCTGGGTTACACCCTGAGTTCCACCAAAAAAAATAACAGGGCTGGGGATATAGCTCAGAGGTAGACTATGCCTGGGTCCAATCCCCGATACCACACACACACACACACACACACACACACACACACACACACACACAAGAGAAAAACGTCTGATGGTTTGTGCACATGTGTGTTTGATACTGAGGACTGAACCCATGGGCATTCTACCTCCGAGGAAAAACCCTCAGCCTGATTTTACAGTATTTTGAAACAAGGTCTCCCTAAATTACCATGCACTGGCATCAAACCTGTGATCTTCTTGTATCAGCCACCCAAATGCTGGAATCACAGGTGTGTGTCACCATATCCGATAAAAAAATTTTAAACTATGTTTTCTGTTTTGTGAGATTGAACCCAAGAAAATACTACCTTTAAGCTTTTTCTTTTTTATTTTTTGTGGTGCTGGGGGTTGATCCCAAGGCATTCTACCTCTGAGCTATAACTTTAGCCCTATTACTTTTGTTAATAGGGTCTTGATAAGTTGATGACAGCCTCACTAAGTTGCTGAGGCTGGCTTTGAGCCTCCAACCCTCCTCCTGTCTCAGCCTCCCAAGTACTGGTTTTACAGGCATATGTTACCATGCCAAGCATGCATTCATGCATGCATTTATTTATTTAAAGCATTGATTGATTGATTGATTGGCTGGCACTGAGAATTGAACCCAGGGACATTCTAACTCTGAGCTACACCCCAGCCCTATTTTTTAATGTTTATTTTGTAACAGGATCTCCTTAGGTTAATGAGAGTCTCCGTATTTGCTGACGCTGTCCTTGAACTTAAGATCCTCTTAACTCAGTCTCCCAAGTACTGGAATTACAAGTGTATGCCACCACACCTGGCTTACTTTTTATTTTAAAATAGTCTTGTTAGGCTGCTGAGTGTTGTTAGTTGCAGGGTTAGTCTGGAATCTGTGATCCTCCTCTCTCAGCCTTTCAAGTACTGGGATTAGAGGCACACACCATGCCCCACTAAACTGTCCTCTGTAAATATTGTTTAATCCTTTATTTATGTCTCTCATTGCTAGCTAATACCTCAAACCCTTACAATTAGATGACCCGGGCGCTGGCGTTCAGTCTGGCCTCATCACAGCACACGTCAGCCTGGGCCACTTGCCCTACACATTCATCTATTATTTCACAGGATGGCCTCAGTTCCTGCCTCAGCCAAGAGCTGGCTGCAGGGCTGGCTTGTGCTCTCCAGCTCACACCTCTGCTTGCCCTGTGCCCTCCCCACCACTCCTCCCCGGCTCAGCCAGCCTTTACTTTCATCCAGACCCAGCTACTCCACAAGCAGGAGGCGTCCAGACGGCCTGGCTCCGGACCACATGCCATCCGCTCCTGGCACAAAGGACTGTCTGCTGCACTTCATCATTAGCACTTGGCGTCTCTTCCTGAACACTGCTGTCACTTCTCCAGCCAGAGGAACAGCCATTGTCACTGCCTTATGTTGCCTATGCACCACCCCAAAACAACTGCTACCAGCAATGACCTAGCCTGATCGTCTAATCCTTTTTTTATTTTATTAATTTTTTGGTGGCACTGGGATTCCTGGAAACCCTTCTACCTTCAGGCTACACTCCCAGACCTATTATTTTGTTTATATTTTTTATTTGGAAACAGGGTCTCAAAACCAGCGCGGCTGGCTTTGAACCTGCGTGATCCTCCTGTCTCCACCTCCGAAACGCGGGAATTACAAGCATGCGCCAACACGCCTGGCGTCTAATACTTTTTTAAATGAACTTCAAATACTATAATGAATAGTATTTTTCAGGCCTGTGAAGGGATAAATTTTGCAATTTAAAACTGACAAAAAGCCGGGCGTGGTGGCACACGCTTGTAATCCCAGTACTTGGGAGGCTGAGACAGGAGGATCGCACAGGTTCGAAGCCAGCCTCAGCTACTCAGTGAGGCTTCCAGCAACTTAGTGAGACCCTGTTTCCAAATAAAATATAAAAAAGGTCTGGGAGTATAGCCCGGAGGTAGAAAGCCTCTGGGTTCCACCCCCAGTACCACCAAAAAAAAAAAAAAAAAAAAAAAAAAAAAAAAACCTGACAAAAAAGCCAGGTCTAATGGCACATACTTGTAATTCCAATACTTGGGAAGCTGAGACTAGAGAATTACAGGTTCACAGCCGGCCTCAGGTACTTAGTGAGGCCCTCCGCAACTTAGGGAGACCCTGTTTCAAGATAAAAAATAAAATAGGGCTTAAGCATAGCTAGGAGGTAGAGCCCTTGGGTTCAAACCCAAATACAGAAAATAAAAATAAATAAATAAATAAATAAATAAATAAATAGCAATGCAAGGAAAGGAAAACACAAGCTTTTAAATATTCACATCAGCAGGGCATGGTGGCACACACTTCTAATGCCAGTCCTTGGGAGGCTCAGACAGGAGGATCACACAAGTTCAAGGCGAGCCCCAGCTCCTTAGTGAGGCTCTCAGCAATTTAGTGAAACCCTGTTTCCAAAAAATATATAAAATAGGTCTAGGAGTGTAGCCTGGAGATAGAAAGCCCCTGGGTTCCATCCCCAGTACCACAAAAATAAATAAGTATATGAATAAATATTCATGTCAAAGCTGGATGTGATGGTGCATGCTTGTAATCCTAGTGGTACTTGGGAGACTGAGGCAAGAGGACAGGAGGTTTGCAGCCAGCCTCAGGTGCTTAGTGAGTCCCTCCGCAAATTAGTGAGACCCTATTTCAAAATAAAGAATAAAATATAGAGCTAGAGTTCAAATGGCCCTGGGTTTGATCCCCAGTACCACCAAAAAAAAAAAAAAAAAAAAAAAAAAAAAAAAAAATATATATATATATATATATATATATATATATATATATATATATTCATGTAAAGCCAGATGTGGTGGTGCAGGTTTATAATTCCAGTCCTTGGGAGGCTGAGACAGGAAGATCCCAGGTTTGAGGACAGCCTCAGCTACTTAGTGAGACCCTGTTTCAAAATTAAAAACTAAAATAAAATAGGGCTAGTAGTATAGCTCAGAAGTAGAGTGCCTTGGATTCAGTCTCCAGTACTACACACACAGACACAATGCAGACTTACCATAATTTAACTACTCTTCCATTTGTGGACATTTTGATTGTGGTTTTTGTTTTGTTATGTGTTACTGGAAATTGAATCCGGGGTTGCTCTTACACCCCAACCCTTTTTATTTTGAGACAGAGGTTGTTAAATTGTCAAGGAAAGCCAGGTGTGGTGGTGCACATTTATAATCCCAGTACGTGGGAGGCTAAGACAGGAAGATTACAGGTTTGCGGCCAGCCTCAGCAACTTGTGAGGCCCTCTGAAACTGAGTGAAACCCTGTTTCAAAATAAAAGAATAAGCTGGGCATGGTGGCGCACGCTTGTAATCCCGCACTTGGGAGGCAGAGACAGGAGGATCGCACAGGTTTGAAGCCAGCCTCATTGGCTTAAGAGACCCTGTTTCCAAATAAAAATATAAAAATAGGCCTGGGAATGTAGGCCAGAGGTAGAAGGGCTTCCAGGAACCCCAGTATCACCAAATAAATAAATTAAATAAATAAATAATAAATAATAAAAGAATAAGATGGGCATGATGGCAAAGGCTTGTAATCCTAGCATTTGGGAGGCTGAGACAGGAGGATTGCAGTTCGTGGACAGCCTCAGCTACTTACTGAGGCTCTTTGCAACGCAATGAGACCCTGTTTCAAAATAAAGAATAAAGCCGAGTGTCGTGGCGCACGCTTGTAATCCCCGCGCTTGGGAGGCAGAGACAGGAGGATCGCGCAGGTTCGAAGCCAGCCACGCGCGCTGGCTTAGGAGACCCTGTTTCCAAATAAAAATGTAAAAATAGGTCTGGGAGTGTAGGCCGGAGGTAGAAGGGCTTCCAGGAACCCCAGTATCACCAAAAAAAAAAAAAAAAAAAACGAATAAGAAATAGGGCTGGGAGTGTAGCTTGGAGGTAGAATGCCCCTGGGTTTCATCCCCAGTACTGCAAAAGAAAGAAAGAAAGAGACAGAGACAGAGACAGAGACAGAGAGAGAGAGAGAGAGAGAGAGAGAGAGAGAGAAAAGAGGAGAGGAGAGGAGAGGAGAGGAGAGGAGAGGAGAGGAGAGGAGAGAAGAGAATTGGACTGGGGGTATAGCTCAGAGGTAGAATGCCCCTGGTTTCAATTCCTAGTACCACCAAAAAAAGGGAGGGAGGGAAGAAGAGAGGAAGGGAAGAAAAAAATGAGTGAAAGTTTGGAAAGGAATCAAGATATTTTACATAGCCTCAAAGCATCCTCTCACAAAAAAAAAAAGTCATTATAAAGGGAAAAATAAGAGCTTAGTAATAGATAAATTTGGTCAATACTACCTTAAGCAAGTAATCAAAACTAACAACACCAGTAAATGGAACAAACAGATGCACCTTCTGATAGAATACACTTATAGCCGGGCGTGGTGGCGCACGTGCTTGTAATCCCGGCATTTGAGAGGTTGAGACCAGATCGTGGTTCCCGGACAGCCTCAGCTACTTAGTGAGGCCCTCCGCAACTCAGTGAGACCCGGTTTCAAAATAAAGAATAAAAAATAGGGCAGGGGTGTAGCTCGGAGGTCAAATGCCCCTGGATTCCAACCCCAGACCCGCAAAAAAAAAAAAAAAAAAATACACTTATAACAATACAACAACACTTAAGTGGTATTTCTGCTAAAAGTAGATACAGCAACCTAAATCTATCTCTAGGGAGACATCAGAAAAATCCAAATTGAGGGATAGCATATCTCTCAGAAACATCAAGGTCATGAAAGATAAAAAATGAAGAACTGATACAGATTAAATTGGAAACAGGGTCTCACTAAGTTGCTGAAGCCTCACTAAGTAGCAGAGGCTGGCTTTGAACCTGTGCGATCCTCCTGTCTCAGCCTCCCAAGCGCAGGGATTCTACAAGCGTGGGCCACCACACCCAACTTTTGATTCTTTATTTTGAAACAGGGTTTTTTCACTGAGTTGCAAAGTGCCTCACTAAGTAGCTGAGGCTGTTCTCAACCGCAATTCTCTCCTATCAGCCTCCCAAATGCTGGAATTACAAGCATGAGCCACCACGCCTGGCTCTGTAATTTACTTTTAAACAATTTCAAAAAACTACTTTTTGAGGCCAGGCATGGTGGCACATGCCTGTAATAGAAATATTATTGGAAGGCTGAGAAGGCTGAGAGGAGAACTGCAGGTTCAAGGTCAGCTTGCTTGCGGCAACATGGCTGGTGATATAGATTGGAAGTAGAATGCCCCTCGGTTTAATCTCTTTTTTTTTTTTTTTTTTTTTTTGGTGGTACTGAGCGGTGGAACTCATGAGCTTTCTACTGCTGGGCTACACCCCAGCCCTATTTTTTACAACTTATTTGGAAACAGGGTCTTATTAAGTAGCTGAGGCTGGCTTTGAATTTGTGCGGTCCTCCTGTTTCAGCCTACCAAGCGCGGGATTACAATCGTGCGCCACCACGGCTGGTTAATCCCCATCACTTTTGAGAAATAATGATAAACAAACTTGGTAAATTGTGAATAATTAGGGAATCTATATTCCTCAATATAGGAAAAACATATGGGAATTCTTTGTACTATTTTTACAATGTTTTTTATATTCTGAAATAATTTCAAAAAATGCCGGGCGTGGTGGCGCACGCTTGTAATCCCCACGCTTGGGAGGCTGAGACAGGAGGATCGCATGGGTTCGAAGCCAGCCTCAGCTACTTAGTGAGGCTCTCAGCAACTTAGTGAGACCCTGTTTCCAAATAAAATATTTTAAAAAAAGGTCTGGGAGTATAGCCTGGAGGTAGAAAGCCTCTAGGTTCCACCCCTAGTACCACCAAAAAAAAAAAAAAAAAAAAAAAAAAAAATTGCACTGAAATAATTTAAAAAATAAAACTTGAGAATATATGCAGGCTAAGGATATAGCTCAGTGTTACAGCATGTAATCAGCAAGACTAAGGCCCTGCATTCAATCCCTAGCACTAATACATGAGCGTCTTTGTGTATGCATGCACACACATGCATATACACACATAAATATCCATGTATATATGGAAAAAGTACACATATGTCCAAGAAAAACACTTTGAAGCCACAGAGTAGCTGAATGGAAAACAATCCTACAACTCACACTCCTGGTGACTGTTCTAGGGCTCTATCACAGAATGCAAATCTCTGCACCTGGTCCCTACCAAAAAAACAAAATCACTGAGCATTTATTCCACAAGATGGCAGAGCCGCCCCAAATGCCAGAGCTGGATTTGGAACAGCCTCTCTTCAGCTCTTGACTAGATATATGGTCTTTGCCAGCTCCTTTTCCTCCTGCCCAAGAGCCTCTGTTAGATCAATTTCTCAGAGAGTGACTCTATCAGTTTAGAAACACCAAGGCTTTGGCAGCAATACTAAGCAGGACTAAGGCAGCATCCTGACCCCCAGGGAGCATAGCTGGATGTTCTGCTCAAGATCCTGCCCCATTTCCTCATCACTTATGTAACACATTCCTGGTGAATGAGTTCTCAGCAACCTCCCTCTTCCCCAGCAATTTTTTCTGGATCCTCTTGCATTTACTGTGAAGCCTTTGTTCTAAAAGAACCATGGGGCCAGCTTTCTGGTTCCAGAACAATGCAATTCTTCTTCAAATTAAAAAAGTTCCAGCTGGGTATGATGGTGCACGCTTGTAATCCCAGCATTTGGGAGGCTGAGACAGGAGGATCCGGGTTAGGACAGCCTCAGCTATTTAGTGAGGCCCTCTGCAACTTAGTGAGACCTTGTTTCACAATAAAAATAAAATAGGGCTGGGGATGTAGCTCAGAGGTAAAAAAAAAAAAAGCCCCTGGTTTCAATCCCAAGTACCACAAAGTAATAAATAAATAAATAAAAACAAAAGGTTAATAATTCAAAACTATTCACAAAACTGATAAATCTCTAGCCATTACTAACCAAGAAGAGGAGGAACACAAGCTATCAAAATCAGAAATGAAAGGGATATAGCATTAGAATAACAGAATATTAATACTGAAAGGTGAAAAAAGATGATTAGAAAAGTCAATTTTTTAGTTCATAATCAAAGTAGAAACAAAAGTGTATATATGAGTGCATTAACTCTAAATATAAACCTTCCACAGTTGAAATGTCTTGTAATTCAGCAAGTGGAGATGCAGGTTCTGTTTTCATTGTGTTCTCCCCCATGGAGCTGCAGTTCAAATCCAAGCCCGCAGTCCCCAATCCATCCCCAAAGGAGTGGCAAATTAGTGCAGATGAGAGCTGGCCAGCTTCCAAAGGAGATTTCAACTGACCTAGAAGAAAAAAGAAAGACTGTGAAACAGGCTTAGTATACAATCAGGAACCGAAAGTCCCTTAACAGCCTAAGAAAACCAGGGACGTGTTAGGGGAAGCCATTTTTTTTTTTTTTTTTTTTTTTTTGCGGGTCTGGGGATGGAACCCAGGGGCACTTGACCTCCGAGCTACACCCCCTGCCCTATTTTTTATTCTTTATTTTGAAACCAGGTCTCTCTGAGTTGCAGAGGGCCTCACTAAGTAGCTGAGGCTGTCCACGAACCGCGATCCTCCAGTCTCAGCCTCCCGAATGCTGGGATTACAAGCGTGCGCCACCACGCCCGGCTTATGGGGAAGCCATTTGTCTCACACACCAATATGTTCACAGGTTTCAGCACATATAGCTAGGACTGTGGGCATCTGAAAGGATGAAGTGAGAGGAGAAATTCCTGGAAATGCCAACAGAAAGGCAGAGGCATGGAGTGAACCGGCACTGGAAGGACAGAGGCAGGATTCTTCAAGTAATGTACCGCCAACCCAACATGTAGTGACATATAAACAAAATGAGCCACAATGCATCCAGCAAGTTTGTCTACTAAGTCTTCAGGAAAGAACAATGTAGGAATACTGCAGCCCCTTCAATAATCTAATTTCAAGATAATCTCATACTTATGAAAGATGGTATACAGTGAATTAGACTGGCTCTCATTAGACAGGCACCAGGTTGGCAAACTCATCCCAGAACAGACTGACTCACCTTCTTCAGCTTTCTTGGTACTAGATGATCTGTCTTGCAAAGGATCCGTATCAACTGTATCAACCAAATCTGATACAACCACGTCAGGATCTAGGATCTCATGGGTCCCATTAGTGGACAGTCTGGAGGACCGTCTCCTGGACAAGTCTTTGTCAGTGTTTTCAGAGCAATTTTTTGACTTCTCCTGGGCTATAAAACCATTAAGAGAGTTGTATTCCATAGATCAACAAAAAGAAATAGCTCAATGATAGATTTCTGGTTGGCTGCCTCTTTAAGGACTTCATACAGAGACTTTTGGAATGTTAGATTTAATAACTTTTCCTAGTTTATAGTTTTAAGTAAGGACAAATTTCTGCCAGGCTAGATCTAACATCGAATATCAGGAATGAATTCATAGTCTGAAAATATGTCCGGTCATGTCGCAATCTTGACAACTAAGTTCTATTTTAGAGCTTATCAACATAAAAAGTCTCTATGTTAAGCCAGGCATGGGGGCACATGCTTGTAATCTCAGTACTTGGGAGGCTGAGACAGGAGGATCACAGGTTCAAAGCCAGCCTGAGCTACTTAGTGAAGCCCTCTACAAAAAATCTTAGTGAGACCCTGTTTCAAAATTAAAATATATATATGAAAAATAGGTTTGGGGTGTAGCTTGGAGGTAGAATGCTCCTGGGTTCAATCCTCAGTAACACACACACACACACACAAGTTTCTATGTCAACTTTTAAAGTCAGTTAAGTTCCCCCCACCAGGAGTTGAGAGACGTACTGGAATTAAACCAGAGCCTCAAGCATGCTAAGACAATCAACAAAGTTTTATAAGTGCCTTATTTAGATGACCACAAATGCTGTTTGAAGCCAACAAGGTATTTTTCGAGTCAGCAAATAGGTTTTTACTGCTGTTGTTTTTGGTACTGGAGATTAAACTCAGGTGAGATCTACCTTTGAGCTAGCTTCCAGACCTATTTAATTTAATTAATTTATTTATTTATTTTGTGGTGCTGGGGATTGAACCCAGGGACATTCTAGCCCTGAACTATACCCCCAGCCCAATTTTTAATTATTTATTTATTTTTGTGGTAGTGAGGATGGAACCCAGGGGCATTCTCCCTTTGAGCTACACCCTATTATTATTATTTTTTTTTATTTTGAAACAGGGGCCTCACTAAGTAGCTGAGGCTGTCCACAAACCACAGTCCTCCTGTCTCAGCCTCCGAAATGCTAGTATTACAAGCATGCACCACCACGTCCGGCTTATTATTTATTTTTGAAACAGGGTCTCACTAAGTTGTAGAGGGCCTCACTAAGTAGCTGAGACTGGCCACAAATCCAGATCCTCCTGTCTCAGCCTCCCAAGTGCTGGATTACAAGCATGTGCCACCACACCCAGCTTCCTATTTTTTTGTTTGTTTGTTTTACTGTACTAGGGATTAAACTCAGAGGCATTCTACCTCCAAGCTATATACTCTAGCTCAATTTTTTTTTTTTTTTTTTGAAACAGGTTCTCACTAAGTAGCTGAGGCTGGTCCAAAACCTACACTCCTCCTGTCTCAGCCACCTAAGTGGGATTACAATCTGCCACCACACCCAGCTTATTTTTATTTTGAAATAGGTCTCACTAAATTGTGGAGGGCCTCACAAAGTAGCTGAGGCTGGATTTGAACTTGCGATCCTCCTATCTCAGCTTCCCAAGTACTGGGATTACAGGTGCGCATCACCACTCCCAGCAATAAATATTTCTAAAAATCCACTCCGAATAAAAAATCCGTCCCCCACCCTAAATCACTAATTTTCCAGGAGAATCTAAATCAAATGTAGTTTTTGAAATTAATATGATACTACCGAACCCAACATTAATACAGTATGTGTTTCTTCTAGCAAAAACCCCTAATTCAACCACATTCCCCACTCACATTAGTTTATACAAACAGAGCAACCATTACAGCCTAGAAGGAAGAGAGGACAGAAGAGCCGTAAGGGAGGTTGAGCCAAACAATGTCAAATTCTACACACACACGCACGCACGCACGCACACTGGACACTTACATGAATTTTTGTCAAGCCGAGGACGCTTTAATGGAATGTCACTTCCTTTTGATATTTTCCGTCTTCTCAATTCCAATGTTATTGGCTGCAGAGTTTGAGAGTTTGAATCTACAGCTAAGATGTACACAAAACCAAACAAAAAAGATATGTAACTATTTGGTGCCCAACTCTGCATTCTTATATATAAATTATTTTTACAGACACACACACACACATATGTGCAAACATTCTTGGATTATAAATCACCAAAAAGGGCATTTTTACTTAAGGTAAATGAATAGCAGTGAAATGATTGAGAAATTACTTCCTTTGGGAGACAGATGCGCGAACCTTGCAAACTGACACCTTAAATCTCTCCTTGTGGTCTCTCCTATGACTGAGCTTTTTAAAACCCTCTCTTTAAAATGCCAGCCCCGCCGGCGTGGCGGCGTGTGCTTGTAATCCCAGAGCCTCGGGAGGCGGAGACAGGAGGATCGCGCAGGTTCGAAGCCAGCCTCACTGGCTTAAGAGACCCTGTTTCTAAATAAAAATATAAAACAGGTCTGGGAGTATAGCCCAGAGGTAGAAGGGTTCCATCCTCAGTACCACAAAAAAATTAAAAATAAAATAAATAAATAAATAAATAAATATAATAAAATGGCCAGGCGTGGTGGCGCATGCTTGTAATCCCCGCGCTTGGGAGGCAGAGACAGGAGGATCGCGCAGGTTCGAAGCCAGCCGTGCTGGCTTAAGTGACCCTGTTTCAAAAATATAAAATAGGTCTGGGAGTGTAGCCCAGAGGTAGAAGGGCTTCCAGAAACCCCAGTACCACCAAAAATAAAAATAAAAATAAAAAATAAAATAAAATGCCACCCCCAAGATGGGGTGTAGTTCAATGATACAGCGCTCGCCTAGCATGTATAAGGCCCCAGATTTGATCCCCAGCACCACATGAGAGGGGGAAAAAAAAACCCAACAGTCCAACCTGACTGCTTAAAAACATGACAGCGGCCGGGCGTGGTGGCGCACGCTTGTAATCCCAGGGTCTTGGGAGGCGGAGACAGAAGGATCACGCAGGTTCGAAGCCAGCCTCGCTGGCTTAAGAGACCCTGTTTCCAAATAAAATATAAAATAGGCCTGGGAGCCTAGCCTGGAGGTAGAAGGGTTCCACCCCTAGTACCACCAAAAAACAAACGAACCAAAAAAAATGAAGGTGGCTGGGCGTGGTGACGCACGCTTGTAATCCCAGCGCTTGGGAGGCTGAGACAGGAGGATCACACAGGTTCGAAGCCAGCCTCAGCTATTTAGTGAGGCTCTCAGCAACTTAGTGAGACCTTGTTTCCAAATAAAGTATAAAATAGGTCTGGGAGTATAGCCCAGAGGTAGAAAAGCTCCTGGGTTCCACCACCAGTACCACCAAAAAAAAAAAAAAAGACGTGGAAGCAATAGTACTTTACTCTGTGTGTGTGTTGCTAGGGATTGAACTCAGAAGGCATTCTACCTCTGGGCTTCACCCCCAGCCCTATTGTTATTTTACTCTTTATTTTGAAACAGGGTCTCACAAAGTTGCAGAAGACCTCATTATTTGCAAAAGTAGCAGAGGCTGGCCTCGAACCTGTGATCCTCCCATCTCAGCCTCCCAAGTACTGGAATCACAAGCGTGCGCCACCACGCCCAGTGAATATTAACATTTATAGTCTCTCTCTTTTTTTTTTTTTTTCATATGTGAGGGGGTACTGGGAACTTTACTGAGAGAGTTCTACTACTGAGCTACATCCTCAGCCCTTTTTTACTCTGAAATGACCTGGTTAAGTTGTTGAGGCTGGACTCATACTTGGGGGTCCTACCACCTGAACCTCATGTAATTTTTTTTTTTTTATTGGTGGTACTGAGGATTGAACCCAGGGGCATTCTACCTCCAAGCTACAACCCCAGCCCTCTTTTTTATTCTTTATTTTGAAAGAGGGTCTTATATTGTGGAGGGCCTCACTAAGTAGCTGAGGCTGGCTTTGAACCTATGATCCTCCTGTCTCAGCTTCCCAAGTACTGGGATTACAAGTGTGCGCCACCACGCTAGGCTTTACAGGTGTGATTCTCTTAAAAAACGAATACAAACAGGTCTCAGAAGACTGGGCTATTAAGCGTTGCAGGCAAAGCTGCTGATCTCTAGCAGAGCCAGCTCCCACATAATTTAGCTATGCAGACACTAAGCTCTCAAAGAAGTATTCACTTTTCATTTTTAAGCTTAAAACCCAAGAAGATGACCCCTAATCTGAAAGATGAAAATTCACTAGGACATGGGCTCATGTTTGGCCAAGCTGACCTAGGAGAGGAATACAGAGGTTTGTCTTCCTGGCGGTGAGTGGTCAGATGTAGAGAAGGCAGCAGCTAAGAGACCAGGGAGACTGACCCTGACCCCGGAGACGTGGCGAGGTGCTGAATGGGAGACGGGCCGCCGGCATGGGGCGGTCTAGCTCGTGCTCCCACATTAAGACAGCTTCTGACGTCATTCTGGAAGTATATGCTCTAGACCAGCAGAAGGAAATCAAACTCAGAAAAAGCTAAAAAAGAAAAGAAAATCCAAAAGGCTGAAAGAAGAGGAAAAAAGAAAGCAAAACCGAGGGGGAGGGATGTAGCTAAAGAAAGGATGAGAGGAGAGAGAAGGGAAGAGGGGAAGAAAGAGAGAGGGAGGGAAGTAAATGGAAGGAGAAGGGGAAGGAGAGGAGGAGAGGAAAGATTCACCTCAGGCCCGCATCTTGCCTCCAGTGCTCACTCTCCAACACGCCAGCGTTGGAGAGTGAGCTCTAGGTGCTGGGAACTTGGATGCTGCTCTAGGAACTTGGATGACGCACGTTCCAAGTCAAACACAAATACACACAGCACACTCCAAACAGCTCTGATCCTGTTCCCAATCAGGTCTACGCCAGGGAGGGAACTCAAAGCTCTCCACCAAGTCGATGCAGTTATTCTAGCGATTGTGTGTGATTGGAGATTGAACCCAGGGGTACTCTGCCTGGGAGCAACCAACACTTCTTTGTACATATGCATGTGTGGTACCGGGGAAGAACCTAGGGGCAGTCTATCTCCAAGCTATACCCCCATCCCTATTTTACTCGATTTTTGAAACAGGGTCTCACTAAGTTGCTGAGGGCTTCACCAAGTAGCTGAGGCTGGCAGCAAACCTTGGACCTGCCTGTCTCAGCCTCCCAAGTATTAGAATTATAAGTGTATGCCACCACATCCAGCTTCCTTGTTATTCTCAAACAGGGTCGGGCTAAGGTGCGGGGCTCTCCGTGAACCTGTGATCCTCTTGTCTCAGCTTCCCAAGGACCGGGATTAGAGGAGCGAAGCAGCGTCTCTGACTACCAAACAAGCTTTTGTTTTGTTTTGCTTTTTGTAATTGGGGGTTGAACCCAGGGGCATTCTATCTCTGAGCTACATCCCCAGGCCCATTTTTTTTTTTAAACAGGGTCTTCCTAAGTTGGTGAGAGTCTCATTAAGTTGCTGAGGCTGGCTTTGAACCTGTGAATTCTCCTGTCTCAGACTTTCAAGTACTAGTAGTGGAATTACAGGCATGCGCCACAATGCCTGGCTCCAAACAATTTTTGTTTTTGGGGGTAACTGGGGATTGAACCTAGAGGCATTCTATTTTTATTTCTGATTTGAATACAGGGTCTCACTAGGTTTTTAAGAGCCTCGCTACATTGACACAGTTGGCCTTGAACCTGTGTTACTGTCTCGGCTTCCCAAGTACTGGGATTACAAGTATGTGCTACCACATCTGACACCAAAAGAATTTTTTAATAAAAATTTTTAACTATATGTTCAAATTTTGATACCATCAACAAATGAGGGCTGACTATAAAATGTGCTTCCCATTCATATGGGAAGTTTAACAATTAGCATTGCCAAGTCTTCAGGTAGACATTCTGATTGGAGAGAACTGAGGCGTAGTTGGAAACTATTTTTTTTTTTACAAATGTTCGAGGGAAGAATGAATAATCCACTTGGAAAATACTCTTTCTCCCTTCTCCTCTGTGTGTGTGTGTGTGTGTGTGTGTGTGTGTGTGTGTGTGACTGAGGACTGAACCCAGAGAGGCATTCTACCTCTGAGCTATTCCTCCAACACTATTTTTTTATTTTTATTTACTTATTTTATGGTATTGGGGATGAAACCAGGGCCATTCTACCTCCAAGCTATACCTCCAGCCCTATTTTTTTATTCTTAATTTTGAAACAGGGTCTTACTCAGTTGCAAAGGGCCTCACTAAGTAGTAGTTGAGGCTGTCTGCGAGTCATAATCCTCCTTTCTCACCCTCCCAAATGATGGAATCACAAGCGTGCACCACCATGCCCGGCTTTATTTTATTTTTATTTTTCTTGGTGGTACTGGGGGTGAAACCCAGGGGCTTTCTACCTCCAGTCTATACTCTCAGACCTATTTTATATTTTATTTGGAAACAGAGTCTCACTAAGTTACTGAGAGTCTCACTAAGTAGCTGAGGCTGGCTTCGAACCTGTGGGACCTCCTGTCTCAGCCTCCCAAGCGCAGGGATTACAAGCATAAGCCACCATGTGTGGCCTGGATTTTTTTTATTTATTTATTTATTTATTTATTTATTTATTTATTTATTCTGAAATACTGGAGATTGAACCAAGAGGTATTCTACATCCAAGATACACCCCAGCCAAAATAAAAAAAAATTTTAAACAGGGTGTCACTAAGTTGTAGAGGGCCTAAGTAGCTTAGACTGACTTTGAACCTGTGATCCTCCTGTCTCAGCTCTCAAGTACTGGGATTAAAAGCCTATGTCATCGTGTCTGGCTCTATTTTATTTTTATTTTGGAACGAAGTCTCATTAGGTTCATGAGAGTCTATTTGCTGAGGCTGCCCTCAAGCCTGTGATTCCTCCTAAGTACTGGGATTATAAGCATGCACCACCACAGCTGGCTTACCCTTTCTTTATTAAATTCTTCCTGGCTAATATGAAATCCCCCACTTAAAAACCAATAAGCAAGCTGGGCATGGTGGCCCACACTTGTAATCCCCACGCTTGGGAGGCGGAGACAGGAGGATCGTGCAGGTTCGAAGCCAGCCGCACTGGCTTAAGAGACCCTGTTTCCAAATAAGAAATATTAAAAAAAAAAAAAAAAATATATATATATATATATATGTATGTATGTATGGGAGTGTAGCCCGGAGGTAGAAGGGCTTCCAGGAACCCCAGTACCACAAAAAATAAATAAATAAATAAAAATAAGATGGCCACCCCCCCCATGTGTGTGTTATGTTTTGTGTGTGTGGTACCAGGGATTGAACCCAGAGGCTTTCTACCTCAGAGGTATTTTTATTGTTATTTTGAAATAGAAAATCACTAAATTGCTGAAGGCCTCACTAAGTTCCTGAAGCTGGCCACAAACCTGTGATCTTCCTGTCTTAGCCTTCCAAGTACTGGGATTACAAGTGTACACACCCAGGTGACCCCCTTTTTCTTTCCTTTTTTGTTTTTGTTGGGTTTTTGTTTGTTTTTTGCCATGTATGTTGTTCTGGGGATTGAGCCCAGGGGCACTGTACCTGAAAGCTGTACTCTAGCACTTTATAGTTTTTGTTTTTGAAAAGGGTCTCGCTAGGTTGATGAGAGTCTAACTACTTGCTGAGGCTGGCCACAAAACCTATGATCCTCCTGTCTTAGCCTCCCAAGTAATAGGACTGCAGGCATGTGCCAGCATGCCTGGCTTTGAATGCTCCTTTTCTTATCTGAATGAATTCATGTGTTTTCACAGAAACAATCTGCAAACTAGGGCACAACTACTTCTGTACATACTCTCTAGAAAACACAAGCCAGAGCATGAAGAGCTAAAGAAAAATCAGTTTCAAAACACTCACTTCTCACATATACTACTTTCTAAACTGAGCTGAGGACACATCTGTTTCCTACCAGGTAACATTTTCCACTTCTCTTTGCATAAACCCTTCCCCCACTTTACATAAAAAGGTCTGCCTTAGCTGGCTTACACTTGTAATCCCAGCATTTGGAAGGCTGAGACAGGAGGATCACAATTCACAGACAGCCTCAGTTACTTAGTGAGACCCTATTTTAAAATAAAGAATAAAAAATTGAGCTGGGGGTATAGCTCAGAGGTAGAATGCCTCTGGGTTCCATCCCCAGTACCGCAAAAAAAAAAAAAAAAAAAAAAAAAGTCTGTCTTTAACCAAGTGTGGAGGAACACATTTATAATCCCAGTACTTGACAGGCTGATACAGGAGGATCACTGGTTCGAGGATAGCCTCAGCAAATAGTGAGTCTTATCAACCTAGCAAGACACTGCTTCAAAATAAAATAAAATACAGCTAGAGGTGTAGATTGGAAGGTAGAATGCCCCTGAATTCAATCCCCAGTATCACATACAATAAATAAAACAGGGCTGGGGATGTAGCTCAGAGATAGAATGCCCTTGGGTTCAATCCCTAGTACAAAAAAAAAAAAAAAAAAAAAAAGTCTGCCTTTCACTTTATCCCACATCTTAAGGAAGTACACAGCTTAGAGGTTTTAAATCTCAGGAAAGCCAGGCGTGGTGGCGCACACTTGTAATCCCCACGTTTGAGACAGGAGGATCACACAGGTTCGAAGCCAGCCTCAGCTACTTAGTGAGGCTCTCAGCAACTTAGTGAGACCCTGTTTCCAAATAAAATATAAAATAGGTCTGGGAGTATAGCCCAGAGGTAGAAAAGCCCCTGGGTTCCACCCCCAGTACCATAAAAAAAAAAAAAAAAAAATTTCAGGGGAGTTCTTTATCTAAACACAGTGGTTATTTTCTCCATTTCCCTAAGAGTGGTACATGACTAGTACCATTTGAATGAACAGAACTCAATTCATCATAGGTCATGGATACCTTGGGCAACAGGACTTAATGCTCTCCTAGAAACCTGCCAAAAAAGCAACTAAGAAGCCAGGCATGACAGCCTCAGCTATTTAGCGAGGGCCTTTGCAACTCAGTGAGACCCTGTTTCAAAATAAAGAATAAAAAAAAAAAAAAAAAGCCGGACATGGTGGCACACATTTGTAATCCCAGCATTTGGGAGGCTGAGACAGAAGGATAGCAGTTCACTAGTGAGACCCTTTGCAACTCAGTGAGACCCTTTTACACAATAAAGAATTAAAAATAGCTCAGAGGTAAAATGCCCCCTGGGTTCCATCCCCAGTGCCACACATACACACACACAAAAATAATAATAACAACAACAATAGGGCTAGGGATGTAGCTAGGAGGTAGAATTCCCCCTGGGTTCCATCCCCAATACCACAATAAATAAATAAGTAAAATTAAAAATAAAGTTACAAAAAAGAAAGAAAAGCTGGGCGTGATGGCGCACACTTGTAATTCCAGCATTCAGGAGGCTGAGACTGGAGGATCGCAGTTCATGGTCAGCCTCAGTTATTTAGTGAGGCCCTCTGAAACTTAGTGAGACCATTTCAAAATAAAGAATAAAAATTGGGCTGTAGGTGTAGCTCAGAGGTTGAATGTACCTGGGTTCCATCCCCAGACCCACCAAAAAAAAAAAAAAAAAAAAGCAATTAAGCAAAGCGTGGTGGCACACACCTATAATCCCAGCACTTGGGAAGCTGAGGCAGAGGATTGCAGGTTTGAAGCTAGCCTCGGCAATTTAGCAAGACCTTCTCTCTCAAAATAAAATATAAAATAGGGTTGGGGGTCTAACTCAGAGATAGAACGCCCCAAGGTTCAATCCCAAGTAACACACAAAATAATGAAAGCAACTAAAGGATAGTGCTATCCAACAGAAATACAGTGAGAGCCATGAACGTACACCACACAATTTCAAGAATTTTAGTAGTCATTTGTGTGTGTGTGCATGTGTGTGTGTGGTGCTAGGGATTGAACCCAGGGGCATTCTACCTTGAGCTACATCCCCAGCCTGATTTTATTTTTTGTGTGTTTGGTACTGGGGGTTAAACCCAAAGGCATTCTACCTCCAAGTTACACCTAGCTTGATATTTTATTCTTTATTTTGAAACCAGGTCTCACTGAGTTGCAAAGGGCCTAAGTAGCTGAGGCTGTCCATGAACTGCATTCCTACTGTCTCAGCCTTCCAAATGCTGGAATTAAAAGTGTGTGCCACCATGCCCAGCTCTTATCTTTTATTTGTGTGTGTGTGGGTCTGGAACCCAGAAGCATTTGACCTCCAAGCTACACCCTTGCTCTATTTTTTTTTTTTTTGGTACTGGGGATGGAACCCAGGGGCCTTCTACCTCCGGGCTATCCTCCCAGACTTATTTTATATTTTTTATTTGGAAACAGGGTCTCTTATGTCAGCAGAGGCTGGCTTCAAACCTGCGCAATCCTCCTGTATCAGCCTCCCAAGCACGGGGATTACAAGCATGCGCCACCAAGCCTGGCTCCTTGCTCTATTTTTTATTATTTAATTTGAAACAGGGTCTCACTAAGTTGTGGAGGGTCTAAGTAGCTGAGGTTGCCCATGAACCGCAATCCTCCAGTCTCAGCCTCCCAAATGCTGGGATTAAAAGCATGCACCACCATGCCCAGCTTATCTTTTATTTTTGAAACAGGGTCTCACTAAATTGCAGAAGGCCTCACTAAGTAGCTGAGGTTAACCGAAAACCCAGATCCTCCTGTCTCAGCCTTCCAGTTACCGGGATTACAAGTGTGGATCACAATGTCCAGCAGTCATTTTTTATTTTGAAACAGGGTTAGCACTACTTGCTAAGGGTGTCCTAGAACCTGTGATCATTCTGTCTCAGCCTCCCAAGTACTAGGATTACAGGCATGTGCCACCATACCTGGCTCATACATTATTTTAAATAACTGTATTTTTTCCTAAATCTATATTCTCTAACCTTGACTCTTAGAAATTAACCATCTCAGGTTTTTGTTTGGTTTGGTTTAGTGGTACTGGGGGTTGAACCCTTCTAACTCCAGGCTACACTCCCAGATCTATTTTATATTTTATTTGGAAACAGGATCTCTTAAGCCATAGAGGCTGGCTTTGAACCTGCACGATCCTCCCAAGAACGGGGATTACAAGTGTGCACCACCACACCTGGCATCCATCTCAGCTTTTTAAAAAATTAATTCTAACCAAACATGGTGGTGCACACTTGTAATCCCAGCATTTGGGAGGCTGAGACAGGAGGATTACAGTTAGCGTAGAGCCTCAGCTACTTAATGAGGTCCTTTGCAACTCAGTGAGACCCTGTTTCAAAAATAAAGAATAATTTTTAAAAAAATAGGGTTAGGGGTATAGCTTGGAGGTAGGATGCCCATGGGTTCCATCCTCAGTACCATACACAAAAAAATTAATTTTGCTGTGTAGGGATCAAACCTGGCTTCTCATGTGCGGTAGGCAAGCACTTATCTGAACTAAGCTATAGCCTCATCCCTCGGCTTTTGTGTGTGTGTGTGTGTGTGTGTGTGTGTGTGTGTGTGTGTGTGTGGTACTGGGGGTGGAACCCAGAGGCTTTCTACCTCTGGGCTATACTCCCAGACCCATTTTTTATATTTTATTTGGAAACAGGGTCTCACTAAGTTGCTGAGAGCCTCATTAAGTAGATGAGGCTGGCTTCGAATTTGCGCAATCCTACTGTCTCAGCCTCCCAAGTGCGGGGATTACAAGCGTGCGCCGCCACGCCCGGCAATCCCTCAGCTTTTTATTTCGACTATGAATGTTCCCAACCAATAACCACTTTCTAGAGAGCTCATTTCATACTACACCCATGCCTCCCAAGCTTCAGCATCCTTTTGGCCCTGCTTTCTTCAGGCAAAAAACTTTTTTTTCTTCTCTTTTTTTTTTTTTTTTTTGGGGGGGGGAGTCTGTGAATTCAATTCAAAGCCTCTTACATGTTTAGCATATACTCTACTATTGGGGCACACCCCCAGCCCTACCCCTCCTTTCCTCTTTCATGTCTGTCTTGTTAGAACTCGGTTCCCTCATTCCCTAATCCTAGGTTCTCTCAGGTTTCCTTAAACTGAGCTTGTTTGAATAGAAACAGGCAAAAGGCTCACGGGCTTTGTTCTGTAAGCTGGAGTCTGAGGACAGTCTACTACCCCGGAAGCTTGGTCAAGGCCACGCTCCCCAACATGTCCATCCAGATCCATGCCTCACTTCAAGTCAGCTCCACAGGAATGACTTGCTTTCAGACCACAAGACAAAGGCAGTTACAAACAGGAAAGACTGAAGGACTAAAGTACAGGACAAAGAACCGCAAAGGCCACAGGACACTCTGGCATCACCCGTGGCAGGGCCCATTTGGGTAACTCACCAGTAGGAGCTATGGAAGGGGGTCTGCCTCGTTTTCTTTTGGGCTCCCTCAAGTTCTCTTGTGGACTCTTCACAACGTCATGTTCAGGGTTTTTATCCACTTGGGCGTCTCCAGAGTACGCCCTGTCGTTCTCTGAAATGTTCTCCTTGTCTTCCTTCTCGTTCTTGGGCAGGCTCTTCTCCAATGTCTTCCCTCTTTCTGAACAGATCAACTTTCCCTCTTTGTCAGGCAGCTTGGGTCGCTTTTCTGTTTTTAAGGCTTTGTCCTCTTTGTCTTTCTTCACATTGACTGTGGCTTTTCTCTGCTCTTTAAACTTCTCTCGTTTATCAGGAGATGATGAAAGACGTTTGTGATCTGTTTCTTTAGGCCTAGCATTACCCACAATATTCTAAAATGAGCAAAATAGCGATGAAACATATTTTGTGATTACTTGCAAATACAAAATTAGGAATTTGTTTGCAAACATAGGAAGAAAAACAAACAAAAGAGGACAAAATGCAAAGCACCACCGAACATATCCACCTGAACTCCAAGGTTTAAGAACTACATCTACACTGAATGAAAACAACTGCCATGTTAGATTCCTTCTGAGACAGTCATCTCCCTTATGATGATGAGTAAAAGTCGCTAGAGGACAGTCAAGGGGACAGACTACTATCCAGGATATTTTCTAGAAGCAATTTTTCTAGCAAAGGTATTTTATTATTTATTTGTTTGTTTGTTTTGGTCGTACTGGGGTTCCTGGAAGCCCTTCTACCTCCAGGCTACACTCCCAGACCTATTTTTTATATATATTTTTTGAAACAGGGTCTCTTACGCCAGCGCAGCTGGCTTCGAACCTGCGCGATCCTCCTGTCTCCGCCTCCCAAGCGCGGGGATGACAAGTGTGCGCCACCACGCCCGGCTAGCAAAGGTATTTTAAGGAAATGCCCTTCTTACCCTTAGCATGACTCTCCTGACACAAAGCTCCTCAAAGGTCTACCTCAGTTTGCAAGGACAGGCTGATACCAGATTTCGTGCAGAGAAAAACCCAACTGGTAACTGGAGGCTGAGCAGGAAAGGTTGTCCAAACCAGATCCATGGTCTCTGCTCCTCTCCTGGTTGAAGGCTCATTCCAACAAGCCACATCTGTGCTCCTGAGCTATTCTGAACTTTTATCCATTACAACGAAGTACCATCAAATTACTTTAAAATTCTTCCTAAAAAATCTTGTATCCTAGTGTGACTGTCTCTTAATAACGCCAGCTCTGAAAACTCTAGAACTATAATTGTATTTGTGCAAGTGGTTCGTTTTCAAGATCTCAACAAAAGGGGCCAAGAATGGTGGCACATACCTGTAATCCTAGAACTTGGGAGGCTGAGACAGGAGGATCACAGGTTCAAAGTCAGCTCCAGCAACTTACAGCAAGACCTTCCACAATTTAGTGAGATCTTGTTTCAAAATAAAAACCAAAATAGGACTAGGGGTATAGCTCAGAGGCAGACTGTCCCTGGGTTCAATCCCTGATACAACAAAAAAACACAGGAGCCACCATGTCGTGCTCAGATGGATCCTCAGCACAGAGCACGCACTAAGCACACACACTTTTGCTAGAAATAGGAAGGAATACCTAAATACTCAGCAAGTGGAAGTTAAATTGTCCCACAGAGAAAAAATAGAAAACTTTTCTTTCCAAGCCCTCTATATTATTCTAAAAAGAGGCAGAATCCCTCACTAACTGCTAGCAAAAATATAAATTGCAACCACCCTTTAGAAGGGGTTATGCTGGAAGTTTGGATCAAAAGATTTAAACTTTCAAACTAGAATGAATACTAGAACTAGAGTCTACTAAGAGATGCTGCACCCAAATTTGCAAATATCCCTAATGACCATTTGGGAATTGGTTACATAAGAGAGCTACATACATGCCATAGAATACTGCCATTATTATGCCGTATTCTTAGAGTATTAAGGAACATAGGAAAATCTTACTTTGTTAAAAGAGCAAGTTATAAAACAATATATCACAATATTCCAATCTTAAAAATATATAAATATATATACACAAATACATAAGTGTTTACAACAAAAACTACAGAAGAATATACACAAAAATTTTAACCGTGATAACATATAGATGACGGGCCTACAGAGTTTTTACTTTCTTTATGCTGTTCATTACTTTTCATGTTTTCTACAGGAAACAAATGTTTATAAGTCACCACACACACCCCGCACTGGGGATGGAACCCAGGGGTGTTGTGCCTCTGAGGGACACCCCAGTCCTATTTTTATTCTTTTATTTTGAAACAGGGTCTCACTGAGATGCAAAGGGCCTCACTTAATAACTGAGGCTGGCCAAGAACCTGCACAATCATCCTGTCTCAGCTTCCCAAATGCTAGGATTACAAGTGTGTGCCACCACGCCTGGCTATGTTTTTATAAGTTTAAAAAATAAATATTACTAGAGTATAGATTATCAAAACTTTCAGGTCAAGGTGACTACAGGAACAAAGACTCAATCTATTCTAATACTGCAATTTAAAAAAAAAGTTTAGATGCCGGGTATGGTGGCACACGCTTGTAATCCCCGCGCTTGGGAGGCTGAGACAGGAGGATCGCGCAAGTTCAAAGCCAGCCTCAGCTACTTAGTGAGGCTCTCAACAACTTAGTGAGACCCTGTTTCCAAATAAAATATTTTAAAAATGGGTCTGGGAGTATAGCCTGAAAGTAGAAAGCCTCTGGGTTCCACCCCCAGTACCACAAAAAAAAAAAAAAAAAAAAAAAAAAAATTAAAAAAATGTTTAGAGCCAGGCGAGGTGGCGCATGCTTGTAATCCCCATGCTTGGGAGGCGGAGACAGAAGGATCGCGCAGGTTCGAAGCCAGCCGCGCTGGCTTAAGAGACCCTGTTTCCAAACCAAAAAAGTATAAAAAAATAGGTCTGGGAGTATAGCCCGGAAGTAGAAGGGTTTCCAGGAAACCCAGTACCACCAAAAAAAAAAAAAAAAAAAAGTTTAGAACAGTCCATGAAGCTAATGTCAGTCAATCTTCCACACCCTCTTGAAAAAAAAAGTTCAAAAGCCACTGGGCTGAGCTCAACAGCCTGCCAAACCTGAGATAAAGTGATACAGCCAGAGGCCCTGGGAACTGAGAAAGTAAAGCACCCATGAATCCTACCTGGTAGGATCCCCACACCCAAGCCAAACGACTGTGAGTACTTCAGTCAGGTCACTGCGTGAACACTTGAACTCTGATCTGGAGAATCGAACTTACATATGGGGACATAATTGATATAATCTGCTAATTCTTAACAAGTTCACAATTCAGTCCTCCATATAATAAATCTTGTTTAACAACCTTAACACCAAAAATACTGTATCTAAGGCCCAAAGAACATTTTAATGTATAGTATGGTTCCTTAGATGCCTGAAAAGCAAATAATCAAAGAGAAAGCAATATTAGGGCCAATTTTATGAAGAGGAAAACCATCAAAAGGCAAACAACATTCTTGAATTTACTTTAAAAGTGATGTCTTAATTCTCAATGTATGTAAAGAAGAATGTGTTAAGCCAGGAGTGGTAGTACATTCTTGTAATCCCAGTACTTGGGAGGCTGAGACAGGAGGCTCTCATTCAATGCCAGCCTCGGCAATTTAGCAAAGCACTCACTCTACAACCTAATGAGGCCGTTTCCTAATAAAGAACGAAATAGCTGGGCGTGGTGGCGCACATTTGTAATCCCAGCATTTGGGAGACAGACAGGAGGATTGCGGTTCACGGACAGCCTCAGCTACTTAGGCCCTCTGCAACTCAGTGAGACCCTGTTTCAAAATAAAAAATAGGGCAGGGGGTGTAGCTCGGAGGTCGAATGCCCCTGGGTTCTATCCCCAGTACCATCAAAAAAAAAGAAAGAAAGAAAGAAAGAAAGAAAGAAAGAAAGAAAGAAAGAAAGAAAGAAAAGAAAAGAATAAAACAACACAAGATGAGAAAATGAGCTCTTGGTCTGTGTTTTTCCTATGGTGCGTAACACCTCTAGGACAAGGCACAAAGAAAGAGAAAAGAAACCAGACACCTTTGAGAAGAGACAAGGAAGGCATCCACAGGTAATGGTGCCCACGTTTTCAGCAGTTTTGAAAAAGAAGATCCGAGTTCGAAGGAAGTGACAAAGGGAGACAAGTATTTACAGCTTCTGAAAACATGTGAATTACTTTGTGAAACTGTATCAGATGGAAGAAATAAAGACTTGCCATCATTAACAAATGTAATGTCTTTATTTGAGAAACAAAAGTACAGTGTTAGCATTACTAATAACACAGAGCAAACAACTACATTTCTCACCTGATCTTTGGAAAAAGCTTTGACATGAATATGTTTGACAGTCTGAACTACGCCGTCATAAAATTTCACAGTGTAAGTACCTAAAATTTAAGAAGATATCAGTATTTTAACTCTTAGTTTCATGAATGTAGCAACTTTTCAAAGCATAAACACAAGGGAGCTCCAAGCACATAATAAACTTAAATGAGTTAAAAAAAAAAAAAACTGTTTAAGAATCACATTCATAGCTAAAAGCCAGGAATGGTGGCACATGCTTAAAATCCCAGTAGCTTGAATGCTGAGACACGAGGATCACAGGTTCCCAACCAGCCTCATCATTCTAACAATACAGTTTTAAAATTAAAATAAATTAGGACTGATGATATAACTCAAAGGAAGAATGCTCCCGAGTTCAATCCCTAGTACCACACACAAAAAATATTCAGAGCAGGGTTTGGCAATGTACTCTTGTAACCCCAGTACTTAAGAGGCTGAGCAAGGAAGATCCCCAGTTTGAGATGAGCCTCAGCAACTTTTGGGTCCATCTGCAACTTAGCAAAACCCTGTTTCAAAATAAAGAATAAGCCGGGCATGGTGGCACATGCTTGTAATCCCAGTACTTGGGAGGCTGAGACAGGAGGATCGTGGTTTGCGGACAGCCTCAGCTACCTAGTGAGGCTTTCCACAACTTAGTGAGAACCTGTTTCAAAATAAAGAATAAAAAAGTAGGGCTGAGGGTGTAGCTCAGAGGTAGGCCATTTGCCTCTGAGCTACATCTCTAACCCTATTTAAATTTTATTTTCAAACAGGGTCTCACTAGGTTGCTAAGAGCTTTGCTAAGTTGCTGAGGCTGGCTTCTACCTCCGGGCTACACTCCCAGACCTATTTTATATTTTTGAAACAGGGTCTCTTACGCCAGCACGGCTGGCTTCGAACCTGAGTGATCCCGGATATTACAAGCGTGCACCACCACGCCCAGCAAAGCGCCTAGCTTTTTTTTTCTTGTTTTTAAGAGAGAGCCAGGCATGGTAGTTCCTGCTTGTAATCCCAGCATTGGGAAGGCTGAGATAGGAGGATCTCAAGTTCGCGGCCAGTCTCAGCTACTACTTAGTGAGACCCTTTGCAACTTGGTGAGACCCTGTTTCAAAATAAAGAATAAAATACAGGGGTAGGGGAGTAGCTTGGAGATAAATGTCTCTGGGTTCCATCCCCAGTACTGCTGCTAAAAAAAAACTAAAAAAAAAAAACAAAAACAGAGACAGGGTCCTGCTGTGTTGCCACACTAGCCACAATCCTAGGCTCAAGAGATCCTGCTGTCTAAGCCACCCAAGTATCTAGGACTGGAGGTGCATGCCACCGTGTTCCGCTTTTACCTCATTTTTTAAATTCACTCCCTACTCTATCTCCTGCCCTTAACAGGACCCTGCCATTGACTATCCACTTCTACTATGTAAAGTACAGACACCTGCCTCTCCAATACTCAATCTGGGCCCAATTATTTTTCAAGCCTATTTATCTTTACCAGCATCAAATACCCAAGTCTAGAGTGACTTGCTACCCACTAAAATTGCCTATAGTATTTTCACCTCCACATCTTATCTAAGAGTTTCCCTGCCCCGACTGTGCCACTTAGTGATCCTTAGGTAGTCAGCTCAAATGACCACAACATTTTTATGCAAACTTCCAACCAGCCAGGTACACTGGCAGGTTCCAGGACAGCCTTAGCAAGTTAGCAAGACTCTCAACAACATAGTGAAACCTATTTCAAACTTAAAAGTAAATAAATAAAGGTTGGAAGTGTTGCTCAGATGTAGAATGCCTCTGGGTTAAATCCTCAGTACCAAAAAAAAAAAAAAAAAAAAAAAGCTTCATGGCCTCCACACTACTGGCAAATTTCTCCTGTTCTGACCTGTTCAAAGACTCATTTGGGAGCCAGATGTGGTGAAATACACTGAGATAGTAGAATGCCTCTGGATTCAACCCCCAGTACTGCAAAAATAAAATATAAAAATCATTTGGTAGCTGTCCTACAGAGCTTCACACTACTTAGGTCTAACTTTTTATTTTGAGTGCTAGGGATTGAACCCAGAGGCATTCTACCTCCAAGCTATGCCCCCCGGCCTGATATTATTTATTTGGAAACAGGATCACAGTAGGTTTCTGAGAGTCTCGTTGCCAAGGCTGGCTTTGAACCTGAGATCCTCTCATTTCAGTCTCCCAAGTACTGGGATTACAAGCATGCATCACCACGCCAGCTATCCCTTCTTATATAGATGAATCCCAGCTCCAAGAAAGGCTCTTCAGGCCTGAGACCGTGTCTCACATCGGTTTCTTCCTCACAAAGCGCCTACTCACAATAGACTGGTGCTTCTCAGTGTGAGCAGCAGCACTGAGAAAGACAACAGAAATTCAAGTAATCGCTGGGCGTGGGGCACACGCTTGTAATCCCCGTGCTTGGGAGGCTGAGACAGGAGGATCAGGCAGGTTCAAAGCCAGCCTCAGCTACTGAGTGAGGCTCTCAGCAACTCAGTGAAACCCTGTTTCCAAATAAAATATAAAATAGATCTGGGAGTGTAGCCCAGAAGTAGAAAAACCCCTGGGTTCCAACTCCAGTAGCACCAAAAAAATAAAAAGAAATGCAAGTAATGAGCCCCACCTCAGATATACTGAATCAGATTCTCTGGGAGTAGGACATAGAAATGATATAACAAGTCCTTCAGGTGATTCTGATGTAAAACAAAGTATGAGAATTACAAAATAGAGGGAATGATTTACCAAGGTGTCACCAATACAAAAAAAAAAAAAAAAAAAAACTTGGGTAGCAAACAAGAAATCAGGACATACAGTTAAGCCTGGAAGCGTAAACCACCAGCACTGAGATGGTAGGCTGTGGTCCAAGAAGCCTAAGGATGAAAGCATCAATTCTCTATGTAAAGCAGCTCAGCAATGACTTGAGTCCTTAAAGCAAAAGTTCGGGTCCCTGTTCTCTGCCTGTACTGTGATGTACTGTGAGGGAATTGGCAAGAAAAAGGTTAACAATGAGCAATACTACAGAATCCTAAGCAGACCCTTCTCAGGCAACCCTGGTACAGCTTTAGACAATCCTGAGATGGAGGATGGGTGAAAGCTTTTAAGAATCCCATTCTAGCCGGGCGTGGTGGCGCATGCTTGTAATCCCAGCATTTGGGAGGCTGAGACAGGAGGATCACACAGGTTCGAAGCCAGCCTCAGCTACTTAGTGAGACCCTGTTTCCAAATAAAGTATAAAATAGGTCTGGGAGTGTAGCCCAGAGGTAGAATGCCCCTGGGTTCCACCCCAGTAAGACACACACACACACAAAAAAAAAAAAGAATCCCATTCTAGCCGGGCATGGTGGCACACACTTGTAATCCCAGCATTTGGGAGGCTGAGACAGGAGGATTGTAGTTCGCGGACAGCCTCAGCTACTTAGTTAAGCCCTTAGCAACTTAGTGAGACCCTGTTTCAAAATAAAGAATAAAAAAGAAAAAAAGGGCAGGGGGTATAGCTCGGAGGATGAATGCCTCTGGGTTCCATCCTCATACCCCCCCCAAAAAAAAAAATCCCATTCTAGTTAAAGTGTGCATCTGCATGTACATGTGTGTATGCGTTTTTACTGGATATTGAACCCAGGGGTGTTCAACCTCTAAGCTATACCACAGCCCCATTTTATTTTCCTGTTTTGAAACAGGGCCTCACTAAAGTTTCTAAGGGCCTTATTAAATTGCTGAAACTGGCTTTAAACCTGTGATTCTCCTCTCAGCCTCCCAAGTACTGAGATGACAGGTATATGTCATCACACCTGACTTCTAATGAAATCTTTTTGTTCCCTGATGGTTGAACCAAGGAGCATTCGACCTCCAGGTTATTGGTATTGGGGATGGAACTCAGGGGCATTGTAACCTCCGAGCTACACCCCCAGCCCTATTTTTTTTTGCAGTACTGGGGATGGAACCCAGGTGCATTGTAACTCTGAGCTACACCCCCAGTCCTATTTCTTAGTCCTTTTAATTTTAAAACAAGTTTAATTTGCAGAGGGTCTCACTAAGTAGCAGAGGCTGACTGTGAACCTCTGATCCTCCGGACTTAGCCTCCCAAGTCCTGATATAACAAGGGTATACCAGCTCTGGCTCCTATTTTTTTTTTTTTTTTTTAAACAAGGTCCTCACTAGGCTGATGAGAATCTCACTATTTGCTGAGGCTAGCCTTCAACCTGTAATCCTCCTATCTCAGCTTCCCAAGTACTGAGATTACAGGAATGTGTCATCCTGCCCAGTAATAAAATCTTAAATATCTAATGTGATGCTGGTAAGCCACCCAAGGCTGATTTTTTACTTTTTTTTAAGTGGCACCAGGGCTGGGCGTGGTGGCGCATGCTTGTAATCCCTGCTCTTGGGAGGCGGAGACAGGAGACAGGAGGATCGGGTAGGTTCGAAGCCAGCAGCACTGGCTTAAGAGACCCTGTTTCCAATTAAAAATATAAAAACAATAGGTCTGGGAGTATAGCCCGGAGGTAGAAGGGTTTCCAGGAACCCCAGTACCACAAAACTAAAAATAAAATAAAATAAAATAAAATAAAATAAATAGTGATACCAGGGATCAGGGGTTGAACCCCAGCGGTATTCTAATTCCAATCTACACCCCCCAGCCCTATTTTTTATTCTTTATTTTGAAACAGGCTCTCACTGAGTTGCAAAGGGCCTCATTAAGTAGTAGCTGAGACTGTCTTGTAATCCACGATTCTCCTGTCTCAGCCTCCCAAACGCTGAGATTACAAGCATGTACCACCACACCCAGCTTTTCGATATTTTGAAACAGGATCTCACTAAGTTGTGGAGGACTTCATTAAGTAACTGAGGCTGGCCGCAAACCAGCGATCCTCCTGTCTCAGCCTCCCGTGTCCTGGGATTATGAGCATGTGCCCTGCCCGGCTCCAACCTACTCCAAACAGCCTCAACTACTTAGGCCCTTTTCAACTCAATGAGGCCCTGTTTCAAAATAAAGAAAAGAAAAAAATAGAACTGGGTGTGTAGCCTGGAAGTAGAATACTCCAGGGTTCCATCCCTAGTACCACAAAAATAAAGAAAAAAAATTGTTGAAAATAACACGCCTGGCTGAAAAAAGAATAAAAAAATTGGACTCAGGGTGGAGCTCAGAGGTAGAAGGCCAGGGTTCAACCTTTAGTACTGCAAAAGAAAAAAGGGGCAAATATTAAGTAGCAGTATCCAATAGCTATTTGGGGTTAGTTTTGACAATTAGTTAATTCTGAAGCTTCCACTTTTTAGGTAATTTCCAAAATGAGGTCTTTCATAAACGGCAAGTCTAAGACAAAGCTTGGATTAGAACTTAAGCCTGTCCCCTGACCTCTGACCAGTTCTTCCATCACCTCACACTGCCTATGGCCTAAGCAGAGTTCACACAGGCTCAGAGCACCTCATTATCCAAACCATGGTCAAAGGTGTTCGGGGTCACTGTCCTTAGACACCAATATCCTGGTCCTGATCTTTATTTATCTACAAAACATATAATGGATCATCCTGCCAGGCATGGTGGCGCACACTTATAATCCCTGCGCTTAGGCCGGGCGTGGTGGCGCACGCTTGTAATCCCCGCACTTGGGAGGCAGAGACAGGAGGATCGCACAGGTTCGAAGCCAGCCGCGCGCGCTGGCTTAGGAGACTCTGTTTCCAAATAAAAATGTAAAAATAGGTCTGGGAGTGTAGCCCGGAGCTAGAGGGCTTCCAGGAACCCCAGTACCAAAAAAAAAAAAAAAAAAAAAAAAAAAAATCCCTGCGCTTGGGAGGCTGAGGCAGGAGGATCGCACAGGTTCGAAGCCAGCCTCAGCTACTTAGTGAGGCTCTCAGCAACTTAGTGAGACCCTGTTTCCAAATAAAATATAAAATAGGTCGCTGGGCGTGGTGGCGCACGCTTGTAATCCCCGCGCTTGGGAGGCGGAGACAGGAGGATCGCACAGGTTCGAAGCCAGCCGCGCTGGCGTAAGAGACCCTGTTTCAAAAATATAAAATAGGTCTGGGAGTGTAGCCCGGAGGTAGAAGGGCTTCCAGGAACCCCAGTACCACCAAAAAAAAAAAAAAAAAAATTATATATATATAAAATAGGTCTGGGAGTGTAGCCTGGAGGTAGAAAGCCCCTGGGTTCCACCCCCAGTACCACCAAAAAACAACAAAAAAAGTATAATGGATCATCTTGAAATTTCCTGCCTTGATCTATTAAATACTGCCTAACTTGGACATCAATAAAGCAGAAAGAACAATAGACAGTGTCTTAGGCCTACTTCTGTAGAAAGGCTCAAAATCTACTTTCATGGTTTCATGTGTAACTAAAAGAGCACATTCCCATGGAATTCTCCCATGGGTTGCTGGAAAAAGAGCTCTCCTGTGGCTACAAGCAATATCTAACAAATAACATGCAAATGACAGAAGTAAATAAAAAAATTGCATACTTGGCTTGGATATAGCTCAAAGGTTATACTATATGCTTACCATGAGTAAACACCTAGGTTCCATCCCAGCACTAAAGAAAAACAGGGAATCCTGTTGCATCTCCTGACTTGAAATGAGGGCTACTTGCCTTGGGCTCCTTAAGGAGCCTCTGGTTTTACTTACACCAAGCAAACAAAAGCTTCTTGCTCTTGCTCCCCTACTGGTTAAGAACTCAGCATATCAGATAATAATCATGGTCTGAATAGCCAAAAGGGTATAAGAACATAACTAGAGATGCATAGCTAACTTTAGATGGGAAAGACTTCTGCTCTTGAATCTACTATAACTGTGACTTCCAGGCCCCTTCACTCTCCAAGACCAGAGAATTCCAGAGGCCACAGATGAGACAAAGTCCTCAAATACAGGTTCCTGAAGTCCTGAGGTTTCCAAAGCAGTGCCTCAGGAGGTAGACAGAGAGAGAGGCATGGGACTGCAGCCTCACCTTCTTTTCCCCTAAACCTTTTTGGGGTTTTTTGAGCAATTTTATATATCAGGCTTAGTTCTGTGGCCAATTATTTCCAAAACTACCCATCTGTTCAAATTCCATTTGCTTTCTAGCCATCCATTTTCCACTTCCAAAAATGGGATAATATTCCAGACCCTTTCTCTGGAACATATGTCTTTATCATGGCCTTCTCTTAACCTATACCCTCCACCTGCCTAAAAAAGTCTCCTGCATTCCCTAAAAAAAAAAAAAAAAAAAAAGCCGGGCATGGTGGTGCACACTTATAATCCCGCGCTTGGGAGGCAGAGACAGGAAGATCGCACAGGTTCGAAGCCGGCCTCACTGGCTTAAGAGACCCTGTTTCCAAATAAAAATATAAAAAATAGGTGTCTGGGAGTGTAGTCTGGAGGTAAAAGGGTTTCCAGAAACCCCAGTACCACAAAAAAAAAAAAAAAAAAGAAAAAAGAAAAAAATCTAGCTCCTTAAATGAATCTGGAGTAAGAACCCATGATCACTGAGCAGGGAGGAACATGACCAAGCTCATCTCCCAGTCAGGACCCCCAAAACACCATCAGGCTGCAGAAAGTACAGACCGCCTACACTCTCACCACACTGTTAGTGAACGCCTGGGCAAAATCCACAACTCCTGTACTTTTAGAAAAACCCTGCTCCAAAGCCTGGAGAACTGCCTGGTACTCTGGGAAATATAGTCCAGGAACTCCAGAGCCCCACAGATCTCCACCCAGATCTCTGCTCTAACATCTTTGTACTATGTTACTACAAGCGCTTTCCGGTGAACCCAGCTCCTGAGCTACAAAATGAGGAGAGGGTTAATGGCAGGACATAAACTTTCCATGTTTGTGTGAAAACTGGGAAAAGACAGGAGAGATAATTCCTTACACCAGACCTGTCCTGGGGTGAGGGATCCGTAAGTATTATCTAAGTACTAAGTATTATCACCCTCCAAGTCATTTTAGTCCTCTCCCCTACAGAATGTAACAGGAGGGCATACACTGCTCGTGTGAGCCTCAATCCTCCTTTTATTCTCTGTGCAAAGCTGTTCACAAAGTACCAAGCTCCTCACATTGCAAACGTGAGATCAGTTACAGCGTGAAGCAAACAAAAAAGAAGCTGGCGGAGGCAGACTCAAGGTGCAAGAGCATTTCCATAGGGGAGACTACCTCCCGGCTCCCAGAGTGAGACTAACCTCAAAGGCAGCACTTATCTTGGCTGAGTGTGAGAGGACGTTTGTCCTAGTACTTGAGAATCTGAGAAAGAAGGATTACAGGTCCAAGGACATTCTCAACAGGTAGTAAGACTCTCATCAACCTAGCAAGGACCTGTTTTAAAATAAAAATAAAGCCGGGAGTCTGGCGCACTCTTGTAATCCCAGCGCTTGGGAGGCTGAGACAGGAGGATCGCACAGGTTCAAAGCCAGCCTCAGCTACTTAATTTGTCTCTCAGCAACTTAGCGAGACCCTGTTTCAAAATAAAAAATAAAAAACAGGGCTCGAGGAGTAGCTCGGAGGTAGAATGACCCAGGTTCTACCCCCCAGTACCACAAATAAATAAATAAATAAATAAATAAATAAATTAGGGCTATGGATGTAGCTCAGAGATAGAATGTCCCTGAGTTCAATCCCTGTTGCCACAAAACAAGGGAAGAAGCTGAGCTGCTAAATTGGATGTGGTGGCACCTCATTTATAAACCCAATATTAGGAGGCTGAGACAGGAGGATCACAGTTTCAAGCCAACCTCAGCATCTTAGCAAAACCCTATTTCAAAACAAAAAACTAAAAGGTCTGAGGGTATAGCTTAGAAGTAGAATGCCTCTGGGGCCAAACAGCTCCAGGGAAGAGCTGAGGTCAACGCACCACCAGAGACAGCTTCCAAAGGTTCCCTGAGAGCACAATCCACCTTTTAACTCAAACGTAGGCTGAGGACACCTGTGGCTGCCTTCACACTAAATGAGGTTTACTTTTCACCTGGGGTGGGGGGGATCCTCCCAGATGAAAAGGGTTAAATAATATGGCATTACCCTCCCTATTCCAAGTGCTAACTATTCTAAGAAACTTCCATGCCATCACTTAGTTCTGATTCAATCATTCCAGACTTCCCAGTGCCAGCAGCCACTGCTCCCCCATCCTGGCCAGGGTCCCACTCCCAGCCTGCTGAATCAATACTTGCTTGGCCTCAGCAAAGCCACCAGGAAGGTTAAGAGTGGCAAGAAATCACAACAAAGCCGGTTCGCTTGTAATGCCAGTACTTGGGACACTGAGATAGGAGGACTGCAAGTTCCCAGCAAGCCTCAACAACTTGTGAGGCCCTCCACAAGTTAGGGACACCCTATTTCAAAATAAAAAATAGAGCTGGAGGCAAAACTCAAGAGATAGAATGGCCCTGGGTTCGAGCCCCAGGTCCGCAAAAAAAAAAAAAAAAAAAAAAAGGAAAGAAAAGAAAAGAAATCAGAACAAAGATATATTGGCAAGTTGTCACTACAAGAGCCCCAGCTTCTACCTATCAACACCAACATGACAGAAGTGTCATTTACGGAAAACAAATGGTGCACCTTGTAGAACAGCTCCTCCTCAGACTGTCCTTAGGTTGTGGTAGCTCCTACTACTGAGGAAACCAAGGCAAGGCAGAGAATTTCAAGAAGAGGGAAAATTAAAAAAAGACTCTAATATTGCAGCTCCAAATCTCCCAAGTACTAGGATGAACCATGACAAACTAGAAATTACCTGCCAGCTGCCAAGAGTAAAATCCAATTTCAAAGGGAGCATTTCAGAATCATTATCTTGGCTGGGCATGGGGGTGCACACCTGTAACCTAGTAACTAAGAGGCAAAGACAGGAGGACTGCAGATTGGAGGCTAGTCCCAGCAACTTACTGAGCACTCAGCAACTTAACAAGACCCTGTACCCAGGGTCCATCCCTAGTACCACCAAAAATTAATTAATTAAATAAATAAATAAATAAATAAATAAATAAATAAAAATAAATAAAAAGACTAAGCTGGGTGTGGTGGCACATGCTTGTAATCCCAGCATTTGGAAGACTGAGACAGAAGGATCGCAGCCTCAGCTACTTAGTGAAGCCCTTTGTAACTTAATTAGATCCTGTTTAGAAAATTGGTCTGGGTGTGTAGCTCAGAGGTAGAATGCCCCTGGGTTCCAACCCCAGTACCAAAAAAAAAAAAAAAAAAAGTAATTTACAGCTGGGTGTGGTGGCACATGTCTGTAATCTCAGTACTTAGGAAGCTGAGACAGAAGGATCACAAGTTTGAGGCCAGCCTCAGCAACTTACTGAGGACCTTTCCAATTTAGTGAGATCCTATTTTCAAAAAAAAAATAATAATAATGTAGGGTGGAGTGTGTGGCTCAGAATGCCGCTGGGTTTGATCACCAAATACCAAGCAAAAATATAATGGACCGAGCATGTTGGTGCACACCTGTAATTACAGGACTTGGAAGTCAGAAGGATCACAGATTTAAGACTAGCCTCAAACAACAGAGCAAGACTCTCAGCAACCTAGAAAGACCACATTTCGAAACAAAAAATAAAAGGGGCTATAGCTTGGAGGTAGAATGCCTCTGGGTTCAATCCCCAATGCCACTGTGAAAAAAAGTCATTTTGGGAAACAAGAAGCTTTTCTTTTTTTTTTTGCGGGTCTGGGGATGGAACCCAGGGGCATTCGACTTCCAAGCTACACCCCCTGCCCTATTTTTTATTCTTTATTTTGAAACTGGGTCTCACTAAGTTGCAGAGGGCCTCACTAAGCAGCTGAGGCTGTCCACAAACCGTGATCCTCCAGGTCTCAGCTCCCCGAATGCTGGGATTACAAGAGTGCACCAGCACGCCCGGCTGGGAAACAAGCAGCTTTTCAAAAAGACTCTATCAGCCATGAACTAATCAGCCAGTAACTGTTTAAGATAGCTGAGAAGATACGGCCTTGCTTTGGAGGTTGATTTTTGGTCATTTCAAACATTCTAGGACAAAACTGAATGGGCTCAAGACACATCACTTAGCAGAGTACCAAATAAATACTTAAATAACTTCACTGAATGAAAAAAACAACCTGCTGTGTGTTTGTGTGTTGCTGGGAATCAAACCCAGGACTCGCATGCTAGGGAAGCGCTCTGCCGTGGAGCTGCACCCTCAGCCCAGCAGTATGCTTTTACAGTCATCTCAAACTGTAGCACTGAGAAGCCTAAACTATCACTTGGAACCATACCACAAGTATCCTTGTAGAATACGCTAAAAAGGTTCACTCAGATCCAGAGTTTGTTTTCTGAGTGTAAGGATTCTGCCCATGCTCATTATCTTCATAACCTTCCTACACTAGGACTAGTAAAATGAGCCTCTCTGAAATCTGTCCTATCTCCTTACATGTTCTAAAGTCTGGCAAAGGCAATACAACTCAGTGATCTGTATGTCAGCATCTCAATGCACATCCTCAATTACCTGGTATCCATAATGCTCTTTTTTTTTTTTTTTTTTTTTTTGGTTGTGGTACTGGGAGTGGAACCCAGGGGCTTTCTACCTCCGGGCTATACTCCCAGACCTATTTTATATTTTACTTGGAAACAGGGTGTCACTAAGTTGCTGAGAGCCTCACAAAGTAGCTGAGGCTGGCTTCGAACTGGTGCGATCCTCCTGTCTCAGCCTCCCAAGCACAGGAATTACAAGCATGTGCTACCATGCCCCAGCTTTTTTTTTTTTTTTTTTTTTTTGCAGTGTTGGGAATCAAATCCAGAACCTTCCTCATGAGAGGCAAGCACTCTACCACTAGGATACATCCCCAGTGCCACAATGCTTTTAAAATGGTGGCTGGTGCTGGAAGCTGATCCAGGAAGATCACATGTTCAAGGCCAACCTTAGCTACTTAGTGAGGCCCTCCAGAACTTAGTGAGACCCTGTTTCAAAATAAATATAAAATAGGGCTGGGGGTGTATCTTGGAGGTAGATGCCCCTGGGTTCAATCAAAAAGATAAAATAAAAGTACCTCAAAAGGTAAAATAAATGATGGTTGGTGTTTATTTAATTTCTAGTCTATTCACAAATAGGCAAAAGGATCAATAGGAGCTTATTATACTGACTATATCACAAAGGACCTATCTACCATTTCAGAGCAAAGTATCAGATGAGCTCTTACTGCTTTAGAAAACAGTGCCTACAACCGAGGGGCAAAGTTCCCCTCCTTTTACCTGGCTCTCTTTCCATTTATGCTCTCTTCTTAACTCCTGACCTTAACTGATTAACTTGAAGAACAGTATATATAGACAATAATTACTGACAATATACTACCAAACTCTCATATTATAACCTCCCTGATAATATACAAGTAAAAACAGCTACAACTCAAAGGCCTTACCATCCTTGTTAACAGCAGTGACTTTGGCCGGGTAAAAACGACAATCAGACCAGCAAGCAAGGACCTGCTCGTTTATTTGAAATTCCTAAAAAATATTAAAAAAAAAAAAAGATACTGTTACAAACTGAACTTCATAGGACATATATTGTACCAGAATCCATAAAAGAAGCTAGGACTGACAAGAGAGTGGGAAGGGAATAGGCTATTGGGATGGAAAAAAATGATTGATTGTGCTGGCTGTTAGCCTGGGAGTCAAAACGAAAGGGAACACATGCAGTTTAGGAGCTGGAAGGAATGAGGCTAATTCATCTTCATGAAAGGAGAATCCATGCTACATAATGCCATCCACACTTCTATGGGGTCTTTGGTTAGAGAGGTACCCATTCTCTAATATTCTATACTGTTTACCTAGCACAGAGTTTGCATTTTGTACAATGAATACTGAACAATACTCAATGAAATAGAACAGTATTTAACAATGTTAAATTGAAAGAATAACAAAAGAAAAAGGGCCATCAGGGTTCAAATTCCTGGGTGAACTTTAAAATGGAAAAATAAAATTCAGGAATATAAAAGTAGCAAGACAAGCCAGGTGTGGTAGCGCACACTTGTAATCCCCAAGCTTGGGAGGCTGAGACAGGACGATCGCACAGGTTCGAAGCCAGCCTCAGCTACTTAGTGAGGCTCTCAGCAACTTAATGAGACCCTGTTTCCAAATAAAATATAAAAAAGGTCTGGGAGTATAGCCTGGAGGTAGAAAGCCTCTGGGTTCCACCCGCAGTACCACCAAAAAAAAAAAAAAATTAATTAAATAATTTAAAAAGTAGCAAGACTACTCCAGATTCTCAATGGCTGTTTTTAAAAAAATTAAAACTACGCCGGGTAGGGTGGCACACACTTGTAATCCCCGCGCTTGGGAGGTGGAGACAGGAGGATCACACAGGTTTGAGGCCAGCAGCGCTGGCTTAAGAGACCCTGTTTCCCAAATAAAAAAAGCATAAAAATAGGTCTGGGAGTGTAGCCTGGAGGTAGAAGGATTTCCAGGAACCCCAGTACCACCAAATAAAAAATTAATTAATTAATTAATTAATTAAAACTCAGCCAGGAACAGTGGCACACAAATATAATCCCAGTACTTGGGAGACAGAGACAGGAAGATTGCAAGTTTCTGGTCACCCTCAGCACCTTAGTGAAACTCTGTTTCAAAATGAAAAATAAACCAGGTGTGGTGGTGCAAGTTTGTAATCCCAGCGCTTGGGAGGCGGAGACAGGAGGATCATGCAGGTTTGAAGCCAGCCATGCTGGCTTAAGAGACCCTGTTTCCAAATTTAAAAAAATAGGTCTGGGACTGTAGCCCGGAGATAGAAGGGTTTCCAGGAACCCCAGTACCACCAAAAAAGAAAAGAAAGGAAGAGAAAAGAAAAGATAAAGGAAAAGAAAAGAAAAAGGAAAAGAAAAAGAAAAAGAAGAGCTGAGGGCATGGTGGCCATAGGTTTGTAATCCCAGTACTTGAAAGGCTGAGACAGGAGGACTGCAGGATTGCGGCTAGCCTCAACTACTTAGTGAGGGCCTCTGAAATTTAGTGAGACCCTGTTTCAAAATAAAAAAATAAAATAAAGCCAGGCGTGGTGGTGCATGCTTGTAATTCCAGCATTCAGGAGGCTGAGACCAGAGGATCCCAGTTCGCAGACAGCCTCAGCTCCTTAGTGAGGCCCCCTGCAACTCAGTGAGACCTGGTTTCAAAATAAAGAATAAAAATTAGGGCAGGGGCTGTAGCTTGGAGGTCGAATGCCCCGGGGTTCCATCCCCAGACCCGCAAAAAAATAAAATAAAATAAATATAAATATAAAATAGGCCAGAGGTGTAGCTTAGAGGCAGAATGCCCCTTGGTTCAATCCCCAAGAAAAGAGGAGGGGAGGGGAGGGGAGGGGAAGGGAGAGGAGAGGAGAGGAGGGAGCAAGCCAGTTGTGACAGCGCACACCTATAATTCCTGTACTTGGGAGGCCAAGACAGGAATAACACAGGTTCAAAGACAGTCTCAGCTGTATAGTGAGATTCTAAGTAAAGTAAAAAGGGCTAGGGGTACAGTTCAAAGGTAGAAATCTTCTATATTCAATCCCCCATTTCACAAAAAAAAAAGGAAGGAAGGAGGGGACAGTGTTGCATACCTATAATTTGGAAGGCTAAAACAGGAGGATCATATGTTCAAGGCAAAGACAAGATAACTTAAACCCTATTTCAAAATAAAAAATGAAGGCAGGCATAGTGGTGCATGCCTGTAATCTCAGCATTCAGGAGGCTGAGACAGGAAGATCACGGTTCGAGGCCAGCCTCAGCTACTGAGTGAGGCCCTTTGAAATTTAGTGAGATCCTAGTTCAAAATTAAAAATTAAAAAATAGGGCCGGGAGTGGTGGTGCACCCTTGTAATCCCCACGCGTAGGACGCAGAGACAGGAGGATCGCGCAGGTTTGAAGCCAGCCTTGCTGGCTTAAGAGACCCTGTTTCCAAATAAAATTTAAAATAGGTCTGGGAGTGTAGCCCGGAAAAGGGTTCCAACCCCAGTACCACCAAAATAAATAAATAAATAATAGAAAATAGGGCTGGGGTGTAGCTCGGAGGTACAGTGCCCCTGGGTTTCATCCCCAGTACCAATAAATTAATTAATTAATTAATTAAAAGGGGGTAAGAATATACCCCCTTGGGTTCAACCTCCAGAATCACCAAAAATAAAAAGGAAATAAGGAGCTCAGTGTAGCAGTGCACACCTATAATGCCAGTACTTGAGAAGAGACTGAAAAACTGAAATTTGAAGGCAGACAAGCATGGTGGTGCACGCTTGTAATCTCTGCGTTTGGGAGTCTGAGACAGAAGGATCGCACAGGTTCGCAGCCAGCCTCAGCTATTTAGTGTGGGTCTCAGCAACTTAGTGAGACCCTGTTTCCAAATAAAATATAAAAAAATAGGTCTGAGAGTATAGCCTGGAGGTAGAAAGCCTCTAGGTTCCACCCCCAATACCATCAAAAAATAAAAAATAAATAAATAAAAATAAACTACATTGTTTAAAAAAAAAAAAAGAAAGAAATTTGAAGGGCAACCTGGACAATTTAGCAAGATTCTGTCTCAAAATAAAAAGGGCATGGCAGTGCACACCGGTAATCTCAATACATGGGAGCCTGAAAACAAGAGAATTGCAGATTCGAGGACAACTTCAGCAACTTCAATAAGATCCTCAGCAACTCAGTGAGACTGTTTCAAAAAATAAGAGCCAGGGATGTACTTGTGAGGCTAAGACAGGAGGATCAGAGGTTCGAGGACAGCATCAGTAAGCAGTGAGACTCTCATGAACCTAGTGAGACACTGTTTCAAAATAAAAATAAAATAGGGCTGGAGTTAGTTCCAAAGTAGAATGTCTCTGGGTTCAGTCACCAGTACCACAAAAATATGAAAAATTTTTAAAAAATAGGGCTAAGGTATAGCTCAGAGGCAGAATACCTCTGTATTCAACCTCCTGTAACACACACACACACACACACACACACACACACACACACACACACACACACACAGAGTCCCATATGCAGTAGAGATTTCAGAGTCAGAACTACAGGCCAAACTAAGAACTGGTCCCCAGCTGCTATTGACTTTCCCACACAACATCAAAGACTGATATATGAACTGCTGATCCCACTCCAGAAGAACTCTCTAGGTTTGCTACTCACAGAAGAGCCGTCCTCTTCATGTAAGCCCTCTTTCCTCAGCTGTATTTTCTCTAAAGGGCGTAAGTAAGGACTGTCCCAACAAAACCACTCATCGTAACGATGGTTCCACCTCTTGAAATGGATGAGTACTTTTCCTTCTTCGTAGTCAATGTCCTCTATGTGAGCTGGATACCTAAGTCAGGAAAAAAGTTAAAATTCCTTTAATCTCTACCCTCAAAAGAGTCAAAATGGTACCCTTCTAAAACTCTTCAAACAGGAGCATGTTTGCAACCTATTAAGGGCCTGCTATTTAGAGATGTGTAATTGGATGAAATAACAAATTACAGAGGGATATGCTTTGTTCATTTATGTTCCCTGTGGAGCTAGAAATTGAACCCAAAGGCATTCTACCTCCAACCTACACAATCAGCTCTTCCTGATTTTTATTTGGAAACAGGGTCTCACTAAGTTGCTGAGAGCTTTGCTAAGTTGCTACAGCTGGCTGCACACCGGTTATCCTCCTGTCTCAGCCTCCCAAGTACTGGGATTACAGGAATGCAACACTACCTCCAACAGAGGGGCTCTTTCAAATGACATTTCACTCTCCTAGATTTTGAGCTGAGGAAACAGCATTTCCCTTGATTCCCTTAACAGCTGGCAAAATAAAAGTCTCAGAGATCCATGCATGGGTAAGTGGCCAGACCAAGTGTACCAGTGTAGGACCACTTAAATGTTCATGAGACATGTTAACTATCAGAGGATCTTATTCCACTGCAGATTCTGATCTAGCAGGCCAACCTCTTATGCACTCTCAGGTGATACTGGTGCTACTGCTGGTCTGCAACAGCAAGAGTCTAAAGTGGCCACTGGCTCTTGCGGGTGTCAAGCTGCAGTGGTGAATGTGGCAGTGGCAGAATTGGCTACCTGGTCTCCTGAACATTTTTTTTTTGGTAGTACTGGGGTTCCTGGAAGCCCTTCTACCTCCGGGCTACACTCCCAGACATATATATATATATATATATATATATATATATATATATATATATATATATATATATAAAATTTTTTTTTAAACATGGTCTCTTAAGCCAGCACAGCTGGCTTTGAACCCACACGATCCCTCTGTCTCCGCCTCCCAAGTGCGGGGATTACCAGCGTGCGCCACCACGCCTGGCTTGGTTTCCTGAACATAACACCAGTAGTGGGCTCCCAAAATGATACTCATGCCGGGCATGGTGCTGTAAGCCTGTAATCCCAGTACTTGTGAGGCTGAGATAGGACGCTTGCAGGTTCATGGCCAGCCTCACCAACTTAGTAAGATCCTGTTTCAAAATTTTTTAAAAAGAGGCTGAGGGTATAGCTCAAAGGTATGATGCCCCTGGGTTCAATTCCCAATACCACATAAAAGGAGAGGGGTAAAATCTGATGACCTTAAGGACATTATAATAAGTGAATAATCCAGTCACAAAAAAGCAAATACGTAGCCAGGCATGGTGGTATACTCCAATAATCCCAGTACTTGGGACGTTGAGACAGAAGGATTGCAGATTAAGGACAACCTCAGCAAGTAGTGAGATTCCCATCAACCTAGCAAGACCCTGTTTCTTAATACGAGGGATTGAACCCAGGCGCATTCTACCTATAAGCTAAAACCACATCCTTTTTTATATTTTTTCAGGTCTGGGGGTTGAACCCAGGGGCATTCTACTTCTGAGCTATACCCCAGCCTTTTTTTTTTTTTTTTTTGGTGGTACAGGGGGTGGAACCCAGCGACTTTCTACCTCCGGGCTATACTCCCAGACCTATTTTATATTTTATTTGGAAACAGGGTCTCACTAAGTTGCTGAGAGCCTCGCTCAGTAGCTGAGGCTGACTTTGAACCTGTGGGATTCTCCTGTATCACCTCCCAAGCGCCAAGATTACAAGCATGCGCCACCACGCCTAGCTCAATATGCATAATTTATTTTTTATGTGTGGTACTGGGGATTGAACCCGGGGGCAATCTACCTCTGAGCTATATCCCACCCTATTGTAATTAATTAATTTATTTATTTATTTTTTGCAGGTCTGGGGATGGAACCCAGGGGCATTCAATCTCCAAGCTACACCCCTGCTCTACTTTTTTATTCTTTCTTTTGAAAGAGGGTCTCACTGAGTTGCAAAGGACCTCCCTAAGTAGCTGAGGCTGTCTGCGAACCACCATCCTCTGGTCACACCCTCCCAAATGCTAGGATTACAAGCATACGACACCACACCGGGCTCTTTTTATTTTTTCTTCTAAACTTTGTTCACTAGGTTGCCAACAATTTAAGTTCCTGAGGCTAATTTCTAACTTCTGAGCCTCCTGTTTCAGCCTCCCAAATACTGGGAGTATGTCATCATGCCCAGCTGACTGTTTCAAAAATAAAAATAAGATAGGGCTAGGGGTAGTTCAGTGATAGAATGCACCTGAGCTCAATACCCAGTACCACGCAAAAAAAAAAAAAAAAAAAAAAAGCAGCTGGGTGTTGTGGCACATACTTGTAATCTTAGCTCTTGAGAGGCTGAGACAGGATTGCCTCATCAACTTAGTGAGGCCCTTCCCTCCACAACTTAGTGAGACCCTGTTTCAGTATAAAAGAATAAAGCCCAACGTGGTGGCACATACTTGTAATCCCACTACATGGGTGGCTTAGACAGGAGCATCTCCCAGATTCCAAGCCAGCCTCAGCTACTTAGTGAGACCCTCTGCTGGGAGTGTAGCACAGAAGTATAATCAATGCCCCTGGGTTCCAGCCCCAGTACTGCAAAAAAAAAAAAGAAAGAAAAAAAAAAAAAAGAAAAGAAAAAGAAAAAAAGAAAATAGAGCTGGGGATGGAGCTCAAATACAAAATGCCCCTGAAGTCCATCCCCAAAAGCACTAAAAATGTGTGTGTGTGTGTGTGTGTGTGTGTGTGTGTGTGTGTGTGTTTTGAGGTACTGGGACTATGGGACTAGAATCCAGAGGCTTTCTACTTCTGGGCTATACTCCCAGACCTATTTTTTATATTTTATTTGGAAACAGGGTCTCACCAAGTAGTTGAGGCTGGCATTGAACCTGTGCAATCCTTCTGTTTCAGCCTCCCAAGTGTGGGGATTACAAGCGTGCACCACCATGCCTGACTAAAAAAAAAAAATTTTTAAATATAGCTCAGAGGTAGCGATTGAATGCCCAGTACAGTGGGTAAAGTGCTTGCCTATCATGGGCAAGGCCCTGAGTTCATCCCAGAATGGCAAAGGAAGAGATATAAACCAGACATGATCATTGCAAATAATCCTAATGAAAAGGATTTAAGGACCTTGCAAAATTCAGATTTTGAAGTTCTCAGTACATGAAATGAAAGGAAATTATGATCAACTTAAAAGGAAACGCAGCAGTGGGAATGTGCCAAGGATCAGGAAAGCAAGAGACAGAAGGAGCTTCCTCACGGTATTCACAGCAAGAACAAGGAAGGCCAGCCTACTGTTAGAGACAGATGGTACGCTCCTGACAGATGACAGGAAGAAGGATGAGGCGTCAGGCAGAGCAAGCAGCTTCAATTCCATCCACAAAGCATCTTGAATAGCAAACTGCAGCCTGTCACATTTGAGTAGTTCATCCAAACTACCCTGCAAGTGAGCAGGGCAAGCAGGATAGCTCTCACAAAAGAAAATGGACAGGAAAGATTGTCCCAAAGTGAGCTCCAAAATTGGAACATAGATTCTAATCCATATTCTTTTGTGTGTGTGTGTGTGTGTGGTACTTGGGGTGGAACAAGAGGCTTTCTACCTCCGGGCTATACTCCCAGACCTATTTTATATTGTATTTGGAAACACAGGGTCTCACTAAGTTGCTGAGAACCTCACTAAGTAGCTGACACTGGCTTCAAACCTGTGCAATCCTCCTGTCTCAGCCTCCCAAGCAAGGGGATTACAGGTGTGCGCCACCACACCCGGCTTAGTTGTTAAAGAGTTTTAAGATTTAAAGGTACAGTCCCAAGCAAGGCATGGTGTCCCATGATTGTAATTCCCATACTTGGGAGGCCAAGACAGGAGGATCACAGGTTCATGGCCAGCCTCAGCTACTTAGTGAGGCCCTCCACAACTTAGTAAAACTCTATTTCAATAAAAGAATAAAAAGTAGGGCTGGGAGTATAGCTCCAAGGTAGAATGCCCCTGGTTCCATCCCCATTACAAAAAAAAAAAAAAAAAAAAGCCAGGTATGGTGGCACACACTTGTAATCCCAGTACTGGGGAGGCTGAGACAGGAAGATCAAGGTTTGTGGCCAGCCTCAACTACTTAGTTAAGCCATCTGCAACTTACTGAGAACCTGTTTCAAAATAAAGAATAGAATCCCAGGACTTGGGGGGCTGAGACAGGAGGATCGCAGGTTCCCATTGAGCCTGAGCTACTTAATGAGGCCCTTTGAAACTTAGTGAGACCCTGTTTCAAAATAAAGAATAAGATGGGCGTGGTGGTGCACGCTTGTAATCCCTGCGCTTGGGAGGCGGAGACAGGAGGATCACACAGGTTCAAAGCCAGCTGTGCTGGCTTAAGAGACCCTGTTTCCAAATCAAAAAAGTATAAAAAAAAAAAAAAAATAGGTCTGGGAGTGCAGCCCAGAAGTAGAAGGGTTTCCAGGAACCCCAGTACCACCACCAAAAAAAAAAAAAATTAATTAATAAAAAATAAAGAATAAAAAATAGGGCGGAGGGTATAGCTCAGAGGTAGAATGCCCTTGTGGTTCCATCTCTGGTGCCACAAAAATATATAAAAAAGAAAGCAGATAGTGTGGCATTCTATTCACTGCCTAAAGTAAAAGTTCACTAAATAAACAATAAGTTAAAAAAAAAAAAGCCGAACCGGGTGTGGTGGCGCACGCTTGTAATCCCCGCACTTGGGAGGCAGAGACAGGAGGATCGCGCAGGTTCGAAGACAGCCGTGCGCGCTGGCTTAGGAGACCCTGTTTCCAAATAAAAATGTAAAAATTGGTCTGGGAGTGTAGCCCGGAGGTAGAAGGGCTTCCAGGAACCCCAGTACCACCAAAAAAAGAAATAAATAAAGTAAAGAATAAAGCCGGGTGTGGTGGCACACGCTTGTAATCCCCGCGCTTGGGAGGCAGAGACAGGAGGATCACGCAGGTTCGAAGCCAGCCTCGCGGGCTTAAGAGACCCTGTTTCTTTTTTCTTTTTTTTTTTTTTTTTTTGGTGGTACTGGGGTTCCTGGAAGCCCTTCTACCTCCGGGCTACACTCCCAGACCTATTTTATATTTTTGAGACAGGGTCTCTTACGCCAGCGCGGCTGGCTTCGAACCTGCGCGATCCTCCTGTCTCCGCCTCCCAAGCGCGGGGATTACAAGCGTGCGCCACCACGCCCGGCAAGAGACCCTGTTTCTAAATAAAATATAAAATAGGTCTTGGAGTGTAGCCCAGAGGTAGAAGGGTTTCCAAGAACCCCAGTACCACAAGAAAGAAAAAAAAAAAAAAAAAAAGAAAGAAGAAAAGAAAGAAAGGAAGGAAGGAAGGAAGAAAGAAGGAAAGAGGAATGGGGATATAGCTCAGAGGCAGAATGCCCCTGGTCCCATCCCCAGTACCTCAAAAAATGAAAATAAAAAAAGAGAAAAATTTCACAAAGCCTATCTAAAATATAGTTATTCATTTAAGAGAACATTTAGTGAATTAGACATGGTAGCACACACCTACAATCCCAGTACCTGGGAGGCTGAGACAGAAAGACCTCAGGTTTGAGACCAGCACAAAGTAACTTAGCCAGAATCTGTTTAAAAATAAAAAAACAAAAAAGGCTAAGGCATAGATCAGAAGGAAATTATTCCTGGGTTCAATCCCCAAGCCCACCAAAAATTAACAGAGATCGCGGGCATGGTGGCGCACGCTTGTAATCCCCGCGCTTGGGAGGCGGAGACAGGAGGATCGCGCAGGTTCGAAGCCAGCCGCGCTGGCGTAAGAGACCCTGTTTCCAAAAATAAAAAGTATAAAATAGGTCTGGGAGTGTAGCCCGGAGGTAGACGGGCTTCCAGGAACCCCAGTACCACCAAAAAAAAAAAAAAAAAAAAAATTAACAGAGAGAGAGAATAGGTAGTGCAAGAGCATTATGCTATTTTATGTACTGGGGGATGGAACTCAGGGGCATTCTACCTCTGAGCTATACCCCCAACCCTATTTTTTATTCTTTATTTTAAAACAGAGTCTCACTGAGTTGCAGAGGGCCTAAGTAACTGATGCTCTCTGTGAACCGTGATCCTCCTGTCTCAGCCTCCCAAATGCTGGGGTTTTAAGTGTGTGCCACCCGCCCAGCTGTCTCATTCTTTATTTTGAAACAAGTTCTCACTAATACCCCAGCTTCAATCCTCAACCCCTCCCTCTTTCCCTCCCCCCCCCACCATGCTGAGTAATGCAGCTCAGAGTTCCCTGGAGGAGGAAGGAGGGGGGATGGGTGAGACTGAAACAGGCCAGGCTTGGTGGCCCACACCTGTAATCTCAGTACCAGAGAAATAAGACAAAAGTACAAGATCAAGGCAAGACTTAGCAATGGGCTAGAGTATATGCCTATCATTTCCATTTTCCATATAAAAAAGAAAAAAGAATAGCTGAGCAGGATGATGCATGTTTCTTATCCCAGTATCTGAGAGGCTGAGACAAGATGGCAGGTTCAAGGATGGCCTCAGTAACTTAGTAAGCCTCTCAGCAACCTAGTGAGACCTGGTTTCAAAACAAACAAAAGGGCTAAAGGTATAGCTCAGAGACAAAATGTCCCTGGGTTTAATTCCCAGTAAATAAACAAATTTAAAAAAAAATAATGAAGCCGGGCGTGGTGGCGCACACTTGTAATCCCCACACTTGGGAGGCAGAGACAGGAGGATGGCACAGGTTCGAAGCCAGTGAGGCTCTCAGCAACTTAGTGAGACCCTGTTTCCAAATAAAGTATAAAATAGGTCTGGGAATATAGCCCGGAGGTAGAAAGCCCCTGGGTTCCACCCCCAATACCACCAAAAGAAATAAAATAATGAAAACAGTCTAAAAATAACTAAGTGTTCAAAAATCTCTATCTCCAGCCTGGTATGGTGGCACAAACTTGTAATCCCAGTACTTGGGAGGCAGACAAGAAGATCACAGGTTCAAAGCCAGCCTCCAAAACTCAGCGAGGCACTTGGCAACTTAGCGAGACCCTGTTTCCAAATAAGAAATAAAATCGGGCTTGGGGGTTTGGCTCAGAGGTAGAATGCATCTGGGTCCAATCCCTAGTGCCACAAAAAAAAAATAAATTAATTAAATAAATAAATTTAAAACTCTATTTCAAATAGCAGAGATGGTTTTCTGCCCCATCTACTTCCCTGTATTTCTTCCTATATCCCAGGAAATGTTCCATCTATTTTAAGCTAACCTCAACAAGGTTTAAGCTCTTCCTCCTACAAATTCAAAAGGTTTTTGATTTAGCCAGGTGAGATGGGCATGCCTGTTGATGCCAGTACTTAAGAGGAGGATTGCAGAAGGATTCCAGTCTCAGCAACTTAGTGAGAAGCCAGTATCAGCAACTTAGTTAAGCCCTCCACACCTTAGCAATACCCTATTTCAAAATAAAATAGAAAGGGAGGCTAAGACAGGAGGACTGAAGGTTCAAGGACAGCCTCCACAACAGAACAAGACAGGTGACAACCTACTAAGACCCTGATTCAAACTAAACAATAAAATAAGGCTAGGGGTGTACCTCAGAGGTAGAACACCCTTGAATTCAATTCCCAGTACTAAAAAATAAAATAAAATGATAGTATAATAATAATAGTAGCTCAGAGATAGAACACCCCTGGGTTCAATCCCCAGTACCAAAACAAGGTCATAGGTTTGTGTTTTAAATCTCCACCCTGGCCGGGTGTGGTAGCACAGGCTTGTAATACCAGCATTCAGGAGGTGGAGACCAGAGGATCACAGTTCACTGACAGCCTCAGCTACTTGGCAAGGCCCTTCACAAGTTGTGAGACCCTGTTTCAAAAACAAAGACTCTCTCTGTCTTTCCCCCTTGTCTCCGCCCACTCCCATTTCTCTCTCCCCCCTCTTCCTCTCTCTCACTGTCTTTCCCCATCTCCCTCTCTCTCTCTCCCATTTCTCCTCTCTTTCCCCGTCTACCCCCCTTTCTCCCCTGTTATTCTCCTTCCCCTTCTCTCCCCCTCTTCTGTTTCTCTATCTTTTGTTTCTCTCTCTCCCTGTCTCCTCTCTCTCTCCTGTCTCCCTCTCCCTCTCTCTCTAAAAAATAAAATAAGCCGGGCGTGGTAGCACTCACTTGTAATCCCAGTGCTTGGGAAGCTGAGACAGGAGGATCGCACAGGTTCAAAGCCAGCCTCAGCTAGTGAGTGAGGCTCTCAGCAACTTAGTGAGACCCTATTTCCAAAATAAAGTATAAAAAATAGTTCTGAGAGTATACCCCGGAGGTGATAAAAGCCACTGGGTTTAACCCCCAGTACCATAAAATAATAATAATAATAATAATAATAATAATAATAACAACAACAACATTAATAATAATAAATAAAGAGACTAAAAAATAGGGCTGGGGGTGTAGCTCGGAGGTACAATGCCCCTAGGTCCCATTCCCAGTACTGTGAAAAAACAAAACAAAACGAAAAAAAACTCTACCCATACCTTGAGTAATAATAAATAACCAATATCTACTACTTGGGAGACTGAGAAAGGAGGATCACAGGTTCCCGGCTACCCTCAGCTACCTAGTGAGGCCCTTTGCAACTTAGTGAGACCTGTTTCAAAACAAAGAATAACTAGCCGGGCATGGTGGCACACACTTGAAATCCAAGTATTTGGGAGAATGAGATAGGAGGATCACAGGTTCCCAGCCAGCTTCAGCTACTTAGGCCCTCTGCCACTTAGTGAGACCGTTTCAAAATAAAGAATAAAAAATAGGGCTGGGGCCGGGCGTGGTGGCACACGCTTGTAATCCCCGTGCTTGGGAGGCTGAAACAGGAGGATCACACGGGTTCGAAGCCAGCCTCAGCTACGTAGTGAGGCTCTCAGCAACTTAGTGAGAGCCTGTTTCCAAATAAAATATAAAAAAAGGTCTGGGAGTATAGCCTGGAGGTAGAAAGCCTCTGGGTTCCACCCCCAGTACCACAAAAAAAAAAAAAAAAAAAAAAAAAAAAAAAATAGGGCTGGGAGTGGAGCTTGGAGGTAGAATGCCCTTGGGTTCAATCCTCAGTACTGCAAAAAATAAAATAAAATAAAAAGAAAAGAAAGAAAAAATAAATAAAGAATAAAAAACAAGGCTGGGTATGTGGCTCAGGGATAAAATACCTCTGGGCTCAATTCTTAGTACCCCCCCCCAAAAAAAAAAAAAAAAAAAAAAAAAAAATATATATATATATATATATATATATATATATATGATGTCCTGACCAAAACAATCATTACATTATTCTTTTTACAAATTCTTTTAATTTTTTTATTTTAGCCCATCCATGTTTTCTAATTTTCCTGCAATAACCAGATGTTGCCTTTGTAATAAGAAAAATGTACTTTTATAGGCAAGCAGGAAAGAATGATTTGTTTTAGATACATTCTAGTGTTATTTTTCTTCCAGTAGGAGATCTAGGTGACATTTGAGGATTATTTTACTTCTAATTACTTTTTAAAAAATAGTACTTTGTTCAGGCCTATTTATATGCAGTCAGATCCTCAATCTCCGTGTCTACCTGAATGAATTGGGTGAGTACATATTCCTATGAACATGATTTTTTTTTTTTAATTTTTTGTGGAACATACTGAAAATGGCATACATTCAGACTATGCTTGATACCCCTCCCCCACTTCTCCTTCCCTCCCTCTCTACCTGCACTACTGGGGATGGAACCCAGGGGCATTTTACCTCCGAGCAACATCCCCAGCCCTATTTTTTATTCTTTATTTTGAAACAGGGTCTCACTGAGTTGCAAAGGGCCTCACTAAGTAGTAACTGAGGCTGTTCGGGAACCAGGATCCTCCTGTCTCAGCCTCCCAAATGCTGGGATTACAAAGGTGCACCACCACGCCCGGCTTACAGATTCTTGAAATGTGTATGTGTGTATACATGCACATGCACACTGCAGAGTGAGCCCTGGGGGCATTCCACCTCCAAACTACATGCCCAGTCCTATTTTTTTTTTTTTTTCTTGGTGGTACTGGGAGTGGAACCCAGGGGCTTTTCTACCTCCGGGCTACACTCCCAGACCTATTTTAAATTTTATTTGAAAACAGGCTCTCACTAAGTCGCTTAGAGCCTCACTCAGCAGCTGAGGCTGGCTGCGAACCTGCGCAATCCTCCGGTCTCAGCCTCCCAAGCACAGGAATTACAGGCGTGCACCATGACACGTGTGTGTGTGTGTGTGTGTGTGTGTGTGTGTGTGTTTGTGTTGCTGGGGATGGAACCCAGGGGCATTCTACCTTTGAGCTACATCCCCAGCCCCATTTTTTATTCTTTATTTTGAAACAGGGTCTCACTAAGTTGAGGAGTGCCTCACTAAGTAGTTAAGGCTGGCAACGAACCTGGATATTCCTGTCTCAGCCTCCCAAGTACTGGGATTACAAGCATGCACTGCCACACCTGGCTCCTTTTTTATTTTTGCAGTAGTGGGGGTTGAACCCAGGAGCATCTACCTCCGAGCTACACTCCCAGCACTATGGAGTTTTGGGTTTTTTTGTTTTGTTTTGTTTTGTTTTGGTGGTTCTGGGGATAGAACCCAGGGGCATTCTACCTTCGGGCTACACCCCCAACCCCCATTTTTTATTCTTTATTTTGAAACAGGGTCTCACTGAGTTACAAAGGGCTTAAGTGGCTGAGGCTATCTGTGAACCCAAGATCCTCCTGTCTCAGCCTCCCAAATACTGGAATTACAAGAGTGTGCCACCACATCCGGCTCTCAGCCTTATTTTTATTCTCCCCCCCCCCCCAGTACTGGGGATGGAATCCAGGGGGCATTCTACCTCTGCACTATACCCCCAGCCCTATTTTGCATTCTTTGTTTTGAAACAGAGTTTCACTGAGTTGCAAAGGGCCTAAGTAGCAGCTGAAACTGTCCTCAAAATGCATACTCCTGTCTCAGCCTTCCAAATGTTGAAATTACAAGCATGCGCCACCACGCCAGCTTCTAGCCTTATTTTTAATTCTTTATTTTGAAACAGAAACAGGTTCTCACTAAGTTGCCGACGCTGGCCATGAACCTGCAGTACTCCTGTCTCAGCCTTCAAAGAACTGAGATTACAGGCATGCCCCGCCACACCTGGCCTAATCATTACATACTCCTTTATTTGATTCTCAGAACAATCCCACAAGGCCAATATTACCAGCACCCACATTTACAGACGAAGCCAATGCACAAAGATACTACCGCTGATGGCCAGGTCAGTAACACGGTCAGCATGGCACAGTCAGGTCAGTAACGCAGCCAGCACGGCAAACCCTCAGCTTCTGAACGGGTCCTCCCTTGAGGTGGTGATGTCTGTGTCAACCATACCACACCACACCCAAAGAGCCCCTTTCTTCATCTCCATTCCTAATACTTCTCTCCTCTTGTTTCAGACAGGCAGCCAATAGCAAGAAAGTAGCCATTACTAGGTTCTTTTGCCTATAACTCCTTCAGACAAACCAAAAGGGGAAAAAATATGACAAAGGGGACACAGGACATCCCCCTTGACACAGAATCCCTGCACCGAAGAGAAAGGACACTCCCGTGTTCAAAAACACTTAAGTCTCCTTCCCTTCCAAGAGTCAGGAAGCAGTAAAACACCACAGGAAAACCGAGGCTACCACTCATCATCAGTGCTGTCATTAACAGAAAAAATGTAAAAGTACCAGTTTTTTAAACGGTCCCGGGCTTCCAGCTGAGCTCCCACTTCAAAGCTGATTCCTCGTCTGTTTGGCGGATGCTTTGTCATTTTCAGTCATCAATGGGGCTGTCTTTATTCTCCTGAAAAAGCCAATTAAATATTTATGAAACTTAGGCAAAGTCATCTAAGAGTATAGCATCACTCACCACACATAAAAAACAAACAGGCATTCTTCATAAGACAAAGCTCCATGATACCCTGGCAATGCCCTCTTCCATGCCTGCCCTCCTCTTAATCACGGGTGAGCCCTCCTAATTCCTCCTCAACCACTGAAGGGCATTATGTGATCTCTGAAACTGTAAGGGGACCCTCCCTCAGCAATGCTTACTGAACACTCCCCTAAAACGACACACCTCAAATCAGCATTCAAAAAAAAAAAAGTTATCATGGGTATATACAATTATCTGCCAATGTATCTAACAAATATTTGCTCACAGACTATTTAGAGAAACAGTAAAGACCAAAAGAGACACAAAGTTCCTGCCCTCAAGAATCCTTCAATCAGCTAGGGTGTAGGCCCAGGCCTGTAATCCAAACACTTGCGAGGCTGAGACAGGAGGATCAAAGGCAACTCAGCAACTTAGTGAGGCCCTTGGCAACTTAGTGAGACCATGTTTCAAAATAAAAAATAAGAAAACAGAGCTGGAAGTGGTGGCGCATGTTTGTAATCCCAGTACTTGGGAGGCTGAGACAGGAGAATCACAGGATCACATCCAACCTTAGCGACTTACTGAGGCCGTCTGAAACTTAGCTAGATCCAGTTTCAAAATAAAGAGAAAAAAAAGCCGGGCGTGGTGGCGCATGCTTGTAATCCCGGCATTTGGGAGGCTGAGACAGGATGATCGCACAGGTTCAAAGCCAGCCTTGGCTACTTAGTGAGGCACTCAGTAACTTAATGAGACCCTGTTTCCAAATAAAATATAAAATAGGTCTGGGAGTATAGCCTAGAAGTAGAAAAACCCCAGGATTCCATCCCCAGTACCACCAAAAATAAATAAATAAATAAATAAAAACAAAGAAAAAAAAATATGGCTAGGGTTGTAGATCAGAGGTACAATGTCCCTGGCTTCAATGCCCACTACTGCAAATAAAATAAGATAAAATAAAATAAAATAAAGCTAGTAAAATGGATCAGAATTAAACACCATGGGTTCAATCCTCAGTAACACACACACACACACACACACACACACACACACACATACACACACACCTTTCAGTGTAGTGGGAGAAGACAAAAATTTAGCCAATAAACAGAAATAACTGAAAGCTATGATTGCTATAAAATTTAAGAACAAATACTTCCTAAGACCAGCTGAGACATTAGCCAGGTAAATATAATGGTAAATGCCTGTAGTTCCAACTTAAGAGGCTGAGGCAGGAGAACTGTAAGATCCAGGCCAGCTTGGAAAACTTAGTAAGATGCTGTCTCAAAATAAAAAATAAAGCTGGGCATGGTGGCGCATGCTTGTAATCCCAGCATTTGGGAGGCTGAGACTGGAGGATTGTGGTTCACAGACAGCCTCAGCTATTGTGAGACCCTGTTTCAAAGTAAAGAATAAAAAATAGGGCAGGGGGTGTAGCTCGGAGGTTGAATGCCATGGGTTCTATCCCCATGCCCGCAAAATAAAATAAATAAATAAAAATAAAAAATAAGAAGAGCTTGGGATGTAGCTCATTACTAGAACATCCCTGGATTCAATTCCCAATACCACACTTAAAAAAAAAAAAGAGCGAGAAGCCGGGTGTGGTAGCGCACGCTTGTAATCCCAGCATTCGGGAGGTTGAGACTGGAGGATCACGGTTAGCAGAGAGCATCAGCTACTTACTGAGGCCCTCTGCAGCTCAGTGAGACCGGGCTTCAAAATAAAGAATAAAAAAATAGGGCAGGGGGTGTACCTTGGAGGTCGAATGCCGAGTTCCATCCCCAGATCCGCAAAAGAAAGAAACAAACAAACAAACAAACAAACAAAGAAGCCGGGCGTGGTGGCGCACGCTTGTAATCCCTGCGCTTGGGAGGGATGATCGCACGGGTTTGAAGCCAGCCTCAGCTACTTAGTGAGGCTCTCAGCAACTTAGACCCTGTTTCCAAATAAAATATAAAAAAGGTCTGGGAGTATAGCCCGGAGGTAGAAAGCCTCTGGGTTCCACCCTCAGTACCACCAAAAAAAAAAAAAAAAAAAAAGAAAAAAAAAGAAAGAAAGAAAGAGCGAGCCAGAAGTGGTGGCCCACGCTTGTAATCCCAGCATTCAAGAGGCTAAACCAGGATGATTGTGGGCTTGTGGCCAGCCTCAGCTATATAGTGAGGTCCTTCACAACTTAGTGAGACCCTGTTTCAAAATACAGAAAAAATAGGTATGAGTTGTAGCTCAGAGGTAGAATGCCCCTAGTTCAATCCCCAGTTCCACAAAAAAAAGAAAGAAAAAAAGAAAGAGAAGTATGTGAAGGATGAGACACCCAGTAAACAAGCCATGTTGGGGAGCTAATGTTGAGAAACACAGGAAGCAACTAAAATAGAAACATGACTGGTTGACAGAGGTTAATTAATGACACTGAAACATGATAAACCTAACGCTATATTAGCAGCAATATTTTAACTACACAGAACCCGAGGAAAAGAGTGTTAATGTTTGACTGGCTTTACTTAACTCTTTCCAGTAAATGAGATAGAAAATATGCTGAATTAAGTATAATCCAATCAGTATAAAGTCTTCATTTGAGTTTGTCTGAAATACCACACCAACATCAGCCAGGGCTGGTGGTGCAGGCCTGTAATCCCAGAACTTGGGAGGCTGAGACAGGAGGATCACAGGTGTGAGAAGAGACTTAGTAAGGAGTAGAACTCTGGCTGGGTGTGTTGGCACACGCTTGTAATCCCAGCATTTTTAAGGCTGAGACAGGAGGATCACGGTTCGCAGACAACCTCAGCTACTTAATGAAGCCCTTTGCAATTCAGTGAGACCCTGTTTCAAAATAAAGAATAAAAAATAGGGCTGGGGTATAGCTCGAAGATAGAATGCCCCTGGGTTCCAACCTCGGTATTGCAAAAATAAAAAAAGTAAACTCTCACCAACCTAGTGAGACTCTGTTTCAAGAAAAAATAAAGATTAAAAAAAAAACAGATCGGGCGTGGTGGTACACACTTGTAATTCCAGAATTTGGGAGGCTGAGACATGAGGATCCTGGTTCACGGACAGCCTCAACTACTTAATGAGGCCCTCTGCCAATTCAGTGAGACCCTGTTTCAAAATAAAGAATAAAAAAAATAGGAATGGGGGTGTAGCTTGGAAGTAGAATGGCCCTGGGTTCCATCCTCAGACCTGATTAAATAAATAAATACATAAATACATAAATAAAATTGGCTGGAGGCTCAGAGGTAGAATGCCCAGGGGTTCAATCCCCAGTGCCCCAAACAAAACAAACAAACCCAACCTCTTATCTCAGACTTCCAGCATTTGCAGTGATATTCAGAATAAATCAGCCCTTCTAGATTATGTATATGAAAAGGCAAAGCCAGACAAGAAACTCAGAGTGGAACAGAATGTTCACTAAGCTGCCATTTATGGCTCTGGGCAGAAGCCAGCTCCAGGTTACAGAAGCAAAGTAATTTAATGTAATGGGCTTTGAATTCCCAGTTCTACCTCTCATTAGCTGAAAGAATGTAGGTAATTTACTTAATCTGTATGAATTTGTTTCTTCTTGGTAAAATGGAAATGGTATTTTAGTACCTATCTGCAACCAGTGAGTGTGAGAATTAAATGAGCTATCTGTTTAAGGAGCCAGGAGTGGGGCACATGCCTGTAATCCCAGAATCTGAAAGACTGAGACAGGAGGATCATAGGTCCAAAGCCAGCCTCAGCAACATAGTGAGATTCTCAGCAACCTGGTGAGATCTTGTTTCATAACAAATAATAAAATAATCCCAGCTACTTGGGAAGCTAAGGCAGGAGAATCACAAGCTCCAGACCAGACTGGGAAACTTGGCAAGACCTTGTTTCCAAACAAAAAAATTAAAGCCAGGTGTGACAACCTACACCTGTAATCTCAGTAACGTGGAGACTAAGGCAGAAAGATTTCAAATCCAAGGCCAGCTTCCACAAATAGCGAGACTCTAAACAACCTAGCAAGACCCTGTTTCAAACTAAAAGTTAAAAATAAATTGGGCATGGTGGTCCATGCTTGTAATCCCAATACTTGGGAGGCTGAGACAGAAGTTGCTCAGGTTCAAAGCCAGCCTCAGCTGAGAATAGCGGCGCACACTAGTAATTCCAGCATTTGGGAAGCTCAGACAAGAGGATCGTGATAAACACTTGTAATCCCAGTACTTAGAAACTGAGACAGGAGGATCACAGGTCTGGGACCAACCTCAGCAACCTCAAGAGCCCTCCCCAACTTAATGAAACCCTGTTAACAAGATTAAAAAAAAATGCAAAGCGGGGCATGGTGGCACACACTTAAATCTCAGCATTCAGGAGGATCATTGTTTGTGGACAGCCTCAGCTAGTACTTAGTGAGGCCTTTTGCAACTCAGTGAGACCCTGTTTCAAAATAAAAATAGGGCTCGGAGGTAGAATGCCACTGGGTTCCATCCCCAGTACCAAAAAAAAAAAAAAAAAAAAAAAAAAGCAGCCCCTTGGGTTGAATCCCCAGTACCACAAAATAATTTTGAAAAATAAAATGAAAGAAGCCAGAGGCAGGAGGATCACAGGTTAAAAGCCAGCCTCCACAATTTAGCAAAGTCCTCTGCAACTTAGTGAGACACTGTTTCAAAATAAACAATAAAAAAATAGGGGCTGGGTGTGTAATTTATAGCCCGGGGGTAGAATGCCTCTTAAATTCCATGCCCAATACCAAAATAAATAAATAAATAATGCCAGCCAGGTGTGGTGGCGCATGCTTGTAATCCCTATATCTGGGAGGCCAAGCCAGATTGCAGGTCTGAGGATATCCTCAGCAATGTAGCAAGACTCTCATCAACCTACAGAGACCTGTTTCAAAATAGAAATTTAAAAAAAAAAAAAAAAAAAACAGGGCTGGGAGTATAACTTGGATGCCCTGGGCTCAATCCCTAGTACCACACACATATACACAAAGAATGAATAAATGGAAGAAAGGAGTTAGATACAAAGAGATTAATATATCTGCCAGCTGGGCGTGGTGGTGCACATTTGTAATCCCAGCATTTGGGAGGCTGAGGTAGAAGGATCGTGGTTCAAGGACAGCCTCAGATACTTAGTGAGGTCCTCCACAACTTAGTGAGACCCTATTTCAAAATAAAGAATAAAAAACAGGGCAGGAAGTGTAGCTCAGAGGTCAAATACCCATGGGTTCCATCCCCAGACCCACCAAAAAAAAAAAAAAAAAAGGCAGTGCTGGTAGTGTAGCTCAGAGGTAGAATTCTCCTGAGTTCTATTCCCAGTACCGCAAAAAAAAAAAAAAAAAAAAAAAAAATCTGCCTGAAAGCGGGGCTTGGTGGAGGAGCTTGCTTGTAATCCCAGTACTTGGGAGGCTGGGAGGATTGCAGGTTTGAAGCCAGCCTCAACTACTTAGTGAAGCCACCCTCAACTTAGTAAGACCCTTTTTCAAAATAAAGAATAAAAAATAGGGCTAAAAATGTAGGTCAGAGATAGAAAGCCCCTGGGTTCCATCCCAAGGACCACACACACACACACAAAAAAAAAAAAAAAAAAAAAATTTTAAAGAATAAAAGTGTCGCCGAGCGTGGTGGCGCACGCTTGTAATCCCCGCGCTTGGGAGGCAGAGACAGGAGGATCGCGCAGGTTCGAAGTCAGGAGACCCTGTTTCCAAATAAAAAAATGTAAAAATAGATCTGGGAGTGTAGCCCAGAGGTAGAAGGGCTTCCAGGAACCCCAGTACCACCACCAAAAAAAAAAAAAAAAAGATTAAACGTGTCTAGAGCCGGGCGTGGTGGCACACGTTTGTAATCCCAGCATTTGGGAGGCGAAGACCAGAGGATCCAAATTCGCTGACAGCCTCAGCTACTTAGTAAGGCCCTCCACAAATTAATGAGACCCTGTTTCAAAAAACTAGGGCAGGGGATGTAGCTCGGAGGTCAAATGCCCCTGGGTTCCATCTTCAGACCCGCAAAAATTAAATTAGCCAGGCAGAGTGGCACACACTTGTAATCCCAGATTTTGGGAGGCTGAGATGGGAGGATCTGGATTCATGGACAGCCTCAGCTACTTAGTGAGACCCTTTGTAATTCAGTGAGACCTTGTTTCAAAAATAAAGAATAAAAGATAAGGCTGGAGGTGTCACTTGGAGGTAAGAATGTCCCTGGGTCCCATCCCCAGTACCACACACACAATAAAAAGAATAAACTAAGCCGGGGTGGTGGTGCACGCTTGTAATCCCAGTATTTGATGTCTAGGTACTGATCCCCAGTAAAAGACAGTCAAAGGCTGAGTGCTGCACGCTCTTGAGCAAGAAAAGATACACAGCCTTGACTATTCCACTTCAGAACTTCCCCCTCCCTCACCTTTTGCCCCATGTTAACCCACAGTAAGAATGTAAGGGCAATTAGAGCCTTAAAGATATAGGAAGAATTAGAAGCCCTAAAATCACACAAAAGATGTGGCAATCACATTTTAAAACTACAAGAATAGCAAAAGCCTCATGCTTTGTCCTTGGTGATTACATATAGCTCCACCAGCTGCAACTAGTACCTCTCTCCCTGTTCTCTGTGACCTGGCCTTGGTAAGGGGGGTGTAAAAACCATATGCCACTTCAAAGCACTTCTAATTGGTAGGCTGCAGAGATAGGAAAACAGACTAGTACCTGTCTTTTATCAACTAAGATAGTAAGCAAGCTACCCAAACACAAGATAGCACCACCAGTACCCTAAGGAGAAGTGAGTTTCTAACCCTGTTGACATGGTAACCTAGATAAATACCAGCAAAAACTGTGTAAGAGACAGAGCTCTTACACAAGCGGGAGAGTTCTGTTTCAGACTCTCCAGCAAGTGTCTCTCCAGCAAGCTTTTTCTTTTCTTCCTTTCTCTTGCTTTATTATACTTAAGAGCTGCAACTCATCTGTTTCTCAGTTCTCTAATTTCTTGGTTCAACATATCTATTTGAACTGAGGAAAAGAACACACTGTGCAGGTAAAATCGGTAGCACTTGGGAGGCTGAGACAGGCGGGTGCCAGATTCACAGCCAGCCTCAGAAATTTAGTGAGACCTGCTGCAAAGTAGAGACCCTGTTACAAAATAAAAAATAAAGTAGGGCTAGGAACGGAGCACAGAGGTAGAATTCCCCTGAGATCAATCCCCAGTACTGCAAAGTAAACAAACAAACTAATCGAACAAGTTTTTCTACAGGCAATTTGGCACTATCTATAAAAATGCAGGCATTCAATATGTCACTATCGATCCTTTTAATGTAAATAAATAGATATAGACATAAATCCGGTCTAGCACATGCATATTTTCTTTCTTGGAAAGAGCTAAGAAACTTTTTTTTTTTTTTTTTTTTTTTTTTTTGCAGTACTAGAAATGAAACCCAGGGGCATTCTACCTCCAGCAAAAATCCCAGCCCATTTTTTATTCTTTATTTTGAAACAAGGTCTCACTAAGTTATAGAGGGCTTTACTAAGTAGCTGAGGCTGTTCATGAAAGATTATCCTGTCTCAGCCTCCAAACTCTGGAATTACAAGAGTACACCACCATGTCCAACATTTACTTTATTATTATTTATTTTTGAAGATTTAAAGAAGTTTATTAGAAAGATAGAAATACAGAAAATAGAAATACAGCCCCATGCCAAAAAGGCATGGGGAGGGTGACTCGAAATGAATACACACTACTTTATTATTGAAACAGAAACTTATTAAGATGCTGAAGCTGGCCACAAACCTGCAATCTTCCAGTATGTGATCCCTGGGTAGAACACAAAAATTTAACATTCTATTTCTTATATCATTCTGTATTATTAAATTTTCTAAACACATCATTACGTGTGTGTGTGTGTGTGTGTGTGTGTGTGTGTGTGTGTGTGTGTGTGTGTTTGCTAGGGATTGAATTTAGGGAATTTTACATCTGAGCTATAACCCCAGCACTTGTTTTCAAACAGGGTCTCCCTAAATTACTACATGCTGACCTAAAACCTGCATTCCTTCTGTCTCAGCCTCCCATTTACTAGGGTTACAGACATGTGCCACTATGTTGGCTTTTATTATCATTATTAATTTACAGGAGGGATTATTTAAGTAACAAGGTTTTGTGTGTGTGTGTCTGTGTGTCTGTGTGTGTGTGTGTGTGTGTGTGTGTGTGTGTGTGTGTGTGTGTGTGTAGTATTGGACTGAACCCAGGTGTGCTCTACCACTGAGGCTATACTACTCTCAGCCCTTTTCAATTTCTTTTTCTTTCTTTTTTTTTTTTTTTTTTTTTTTGCAGTACCAGGGATGGAACCCAGGGTCATTCTACCTCTGAGCTACACCCCAACCCAAATTCTTATTCTTTATTTTGAAACAGGGTCTCACTGAGTTGCAAAGGGCCTCACTAAGTAGCTGAGGCTGTTTGCGAACCCAGATCCTCCTGTCTCAGCTCCCCAAATGCTAGGATTAAAAGTGTGCGCCACGACCAGGTCTCTTTTTTATTTTTTTTAATTTTTTGGTGGTACTGGGGTTCCTGGAAGCCCTTCTACCTCCGGGGACTACACTCCCAGACCTATTTTTTTTTTTTTTTTTTTTGGAAACAGGGTCTCCTAAGCCAGTGCGGCTGGCTCCGAACCTGCGCGATCCTCCAGGCTCCACCTCACAAGCGCAGGGGGATTACAAGAGTGTGCCACCATGCCCTGCAGGTCCCTTTTTTAAATTTTGCCCAGGCTGGCCTAGAACTTTAGATTCTCTTGTCTCAGTTTCCTACATGCTGAGATTACAGGCATACACAACCATTCCTAATTAAGACTTGCTTTTTGTAGCCAGGTCTGGCATTGCACATTTATAATCCCAGCATTTGGGAGGCTGAGACAAGAGAACTGCATTTTGCAAACAGCCTCAGCTACTTAGTGAGGCCCTTTGCAACTCAATGAAACCCTGTTTCAAAATAAAGACTAAAATATAGGGCTGTTAGCAGGGGCGTGGTGGCGCATGCTTTGTTCGCAGACAGCCTAGTGAGGCCCTCTGCAACTCAGTGAGACCTGGTTTCGAAATAAAGAATAAAAAATAGGGCAGGGGGTGTAGCTCAGAGGTCAAATGCCCCTGGATTCCACCCCCAGACCCACCAAAAAAAAAAAAAAAAAATATATATATATATATATATATATATATATATATATATATCTGTCGGTGTAGCTCAGAGGTGGAATGCTGGAATGCCCCTGGGTTCTAAACCCAATACTGCAAAAAAAAAAAAAAAAAAATTTCCTTTTTTGTGTTGTGGTACTGTAGTGTGAACACAGGAACACTGTAACACTGAGCTACATCCCCAGCCCTTTGAATTTTGTTTTTGTGACAGAGTCTCCCTAAATTGCCAACACTGACCTGGAACTTGTGATCCTATCTCAGGTCTCCCAAGCATTCAGGCACCACAGAAGCAGGCTAAATATAGTTTTTTTCTTTTTTTGTGTGTATGTGTTACTGTGGATGGAAAGCAGAGACATTCAACCTCTGAGCTACACTCCCAGCCCTACTTTATTCATTTTATTCTTTTTCTTTTTTATTTAGAGTGGGGGGGGGGGACCGGGAGACCAAACCCAGGGACATTCTTTCTCTGAGGTACTCCCCCAGACCCCCACTTTTTTTTTCTCTTTTTGCAGCACTGGGGATGAAAGCCAGGAACATTCTACCTCCAAGCTACACCCCAGCCCTATTTTGTCTCAATTAGTTGCAAAGGGCCTAAATAGCTAAATAGCTAAAGCTGTTTACAAACCAAGATCCTCCTGGGATTATAAGCATGCACCACCAAGCCTGGATTTAAATATAGATTTTTTTTTCCCTGGTACTGGGGATGGAACCCAGGGGCATTCTACCTCCAAGCTATACCCCCAGCCCTATTTTTATTCTTTTATTTTGAAACCAGGTTTCACTGATTTGCAGAGGGCCTCATGCATAGCTGAGGCTGTGTTTAAACCTCAATCCTATTTTCTATTTTATTTGGAAACAAGGTCTCACTAAGTTGCTGAGAGCCTCACTAAGTAGCTGAGGCTGGCTTCCAACCTATGCAATCTTCCTGTCTCCGCCTCCCAAGCACAGGAATTACAAGTGTGAGCCACCACACCCGGCTTAAATATAGATTTTAAACACAAAAATTTCATCCTAATACTGCTGATAAGAGCTTCAAAACCACCAGATGATGTAATGAGAACTAAATAGTAATGTGCACAAAAAAAACTGAAATGTGTAGGAGCTGACAGCTTTCAAGGTCCTCTAAGATGGGAGAAATCTCTCTTATCAAAAAGAACAGGATTAGCTGGGCATGGTGGCACAGGCTCCTAATCCCAGCATTTGGGAGGCTGAGACAAGAAGGTTGCAGTTCATGGACAGCCTCAGCTACTAGTTAGTAAGGCCCTTTGCAACTCAGTGGGACCCTGTTTCAAAATAAAGAATAAAAAAATAGGGCTGGGTGTGTACCTCTGTGTTCTATCCCTAGTACTGAAAAAATAAAAACTAAAAAACAGGATTAGATGGCCACAGTGGCAAACCCCTAAATCTCAGGCACTTGAGAAGCTGAGGCTGTGCTATAGAGTCTGGGGGCAGCCTGGGTAAGATAGCTAGACACTAAATCAAAACACAAATAAAATAAAAAATAAAACTAAACTAAAATACTAATATTTTCCAAGAAAAAAATATTTCTTCCCCCTTACTAAAGTCATTACTATAGTTTTCTTCAAGCATTCAGATATAAACATAATTAGAATACAGGGGGAAAAAAGGCAACTAGATGCTTCTTAAAATGTTGTGTCAGAATTACCATGTCATTATATAACAAGCAGAAATATCTAATTTTTCAGGAAGGACAAAAACTTCCCTGGCCCAGCTGTGAAGAAATTGGAATGCTGCTGGGACTCTGAATACAGCCATTTTCCTGAACTGAGATCTGGAAGCAAAGACAAAGCTGTAAAACTGCTTATAATCTTGGACTCAGTCATTTCAGTCTCAAGAATACAGTCCAAGATAAAAATAGATCCTTTACAAAAATCAGAAACCAAGAGAGTTTTTTTTTGGTTTTTTTTGTTTTTTTTTTATGGTACTAGGGGTGGAACCCAGAGGCTTTCTACATCCGGGCAATATTCCGAGACCTTTTTTTTTTTTTTATATTTTATTTGGAAACAGGGTCTCACTAAGTAGCTGAGGCTGGCTTCGAACCTGCGCGATCCTCCTGTCTCAGCTCCCAAGTGGGGGAATAACAACTGTGCGCCACCACGCCCAGCTAAGATCAAGAAAATATTTAAACAAAAGCCAATGCAGCAGAATTATACTATAAACTGGACAGACACCTAACAAATGAAAAAGCTTACTACAAGAGCTGGGTACAGTGGCAAGTGCCTGTAGTCCCAGCTATTTAGGCAGCTGAGGCAAGAGGATCACTTAAACTCAGAAATTTTAGGCCAGCTTGGACAACAAATAAAGACCCAGGCAGAGAGAGACAGACAGAAAAATAAATTAAAAAAAAAAAAAAACCAGGCATGGTGGAATATGCCTACATTTCTAGCTAAACTGGAAGCTGAGGCAGAAATATCAAAAGTTCCAGAAAAGCCCAGGCAATTTAGCAAGACTCTGTCACAAAACAGAAAAAGGCTGGGAATGAGCCAGGCATGATGGTACACATCTAATTCCAGTACCTGAGGATCACATTTCAAGGCCAGCCCCAACAACTTAGCAAGACCCTCCCTGTTTCAAAATAAAAACTAAAAAGGTTTGAGGGTACAGCTCAAAGGTAGAATGACTTTGGGTTCAATCCCTAGTACCAGAAAGAAAAAACAAAAAGTGACCAGGTGTCACAGTCATCCTAGGATATTTATTTATTTATTTATTTATTTATTTATTTATTGGTTCTGGGGATGGGACCAAGGAGCATTCGACATCCAAGCTATACCTCCAGCCCTATTTTTTATTCTTTATTTTGTAACAAAGTCTCACTTAGTTGGGGAGGGCCTCATTAAGTAGCTGAGGCTGCCACAAATTACAATTCTGTCTCAGCCTCCCAAAAACTGCAATTCTCTGTCTCAACCTTCCAAGTACCGGGATTACAGGCATGCACCACCATGCCCGGCTTCAGACCCTGCAATTTATTTATTTATTTATTTATTTATTTATTTATTTACTTAGTATGTGTGGTACTGGGGGTGGAACCAAGGGGCTTTTCTACTTCCGGTCTATACTCTCAGACCTATTTTATACTTTATTTGGAAACAGGGTCTCAGCCACTTTTGAGAGCCTCACCAAGTAGTTGAGGCTGGCTTCAAACCTGTGCAATCCTCCTGTATCCCTCCCAAGGGCTGGGATTACACCTGGCATCCTCTGCAATTTAAAAAGACTCTAACAGCCAGGTATGGTGGTACACACCTGTAATCCCAGTACTTGGGAGGCTGAGACAGAAAGATCAAAGATTCAAGGACAACTTCAGCAAATAGTAAGACTCATCAACCTAGTAAGATCCTTTTTCAAAATCAAAATAAAATAGAGCTGGGGGTATAGCTAGGAGGTAGACTGTCCCTGGGTTAAATCCCTAGTGCCACAAAAAAAATTTTTGATAAAAAATAAAATAGATATGGCATGGTGGTGCACACTTTTTTTTTGGGGGGGTGGGGGGTTCCTGGAAGCCCTTCTACCTCCGGGCTACACTCCCAGATCTATTTTTACATTTTTTATTTGGAAACAGGGTCTCCTAAGCCAGCACGCGTGGCTGGCTTCAAACCTGTGTGATCCTCCTGTCTCTGCCTCCCAAGCGCGAGGATTACAAGCGTGCGCCACCACGCCCGACTGGTGCACACTTTTAATCCCAGTACTTGGAAGGCTGAGGCAGGAGGATCTGACTTTGTGGCCAGCCTCAGCTACTTAGTGAGACCCTCCACAACTTAGTGAAACCCTGTTTCAAAATAAAGAATAAAAAATTGCCAGGCGTGGTGGCACACGCTCGTAATCCCAGCATTTGGGAGGCTGAGACCTGAGGAGCGCAGTTCTCGGAGAGCCTCAGCTACTTAGTGAGGCCCTCTGCAACTCAGTGAGACCCGGTTTCAAAATAAAGAATAAAAGCCGGGTGTGGTGGCGCATGCTTGTAATCCCCGCACTTGGGAGGCTGAGACAGGAGGATCGCACAGGTTCAAAGCCAGCCTCAGGTACTTGGTGAGGCTCTCAGCAACTTAGGGAGACCCTGTTTCCAAATAAAATATAAAATGGGTCTGGGAGTATAGCCCGGAAGTAGAAAGCCTCTGGGTTCCACCCCAGTACCACCAAAAAAAAAAAAAAAAAAAAGAATAAAAAATAGGGCAGGGGGTGTAGCTCGAGGTCAAATGCCCCTGGGTTCCATCCCCAGACCTAAAAAAAAAAAAAAAAAAAAAAGCCAGCCTTGCTGGCTTTAGAGACCCTGTTTCCAAAAAATATAAAATAGGTCTGGGAGTGTAGCCCAGAGGTAGAAGGGTTCCATCCCAAGTACCACCATAAATACATACATACATACATACATACATACATACATACTCAGAGGTAGAATGCCGCTGGCTTCAATCCCCAGCACCACAAAAACTTAATTAATTAAATAAATAAATAAATAAAAGAGAAAACAAAATAAAAAATACAATAGAGCTGGGGGAACCGGACGTGGTGGGCCATGCTTATAATCCCAACATTTTGGAGGCTGAGACCAGAGGATCTAGGTTCATGGACAGCCTCAGCTACTTAGTAAGGCCCTTTGTAAATCAGTGAGACTCTGTTCCAAAATAAAGAATCAAAAATAGGACTGGGGGTGTCGCTCAGAGGTAGAATGTCCCTGGGTTTCATTCCCAGTAACACACACACACACACACACACACACACACACACACAGATAGGGGTATTACTCAGAGGTAGAATACCCCTGGGTTCAATCGCCAGTAGCATACACACACACACACACACACACACACACACACACACACACACATGTACGGACACATAAGACTATACCAACTAAAATGACCTATATAAAAAAGTATCAGCAGAGCCTGGCATGATGGCACAGACTTGTAAAACAAAATACTTGGGAGGCTGAGACAGAATTGCAGGTTCAAAGCCAGCCTAAGCAACTTAGTGAGGTTCTCAGCAACTTGGAGAGACCCAGTTTACAGTAAGAAATATCATAGGGCTAGGGGTGTAACCCAGAGCTAGAAGGCTCCTGAGATCCATCCCCAGTACCACTAAATAAATAAATAAATACATAAAATGGGCTGGGTGTATAGCTCAACACCCCTTCACCTACTGAATTCCTGGTGCCACCACAAATTACAAATAAAAGTAAAAATAAAAAAATAAGGCCGGACTTGGTGGCACACACTTGTAATCCCAGTATTCAGAAGGCAGAGACTGGAAGATCCTGGTTCATGGACAGCCTCTTCTACTTAGCGAGGCCCTTCACAGCTCAGTGAGACCCTATTTCAAAAATAAAAAGATGAAGCTGGACATGGTGTCGCACACTTGTAATCTCCACGCTTGGGAAGCGGAGACAGGAGGATGGAGCAGATTCGAAGTCAGCCTCATTGGCTTAAGAGACCCTGTTCCAAATAAAATATAAAATAGGTCTGGGAGTATAGCCCAGAGGCAGAAGGGTTGCAGTCCCAGTACCACCAAAATAAATAAATAAAAAGACTAAAAAATAGAGGTGGGGGTGTAGTTTGGAGGTACCATACCCCTGGGTTCCATCCCCTGTACCATAAAATAAACAAACAAACAAACACACACACAGAGCTAGGCTTGGTGGCACATGATTATAATCCCAGGATTTGTGAGACTGATAAGAGGATTGCAGGTTTGAAGCCAGCCTCAGCAATTTTGAGGCTCTCAGCAACCCACTGAGACTATTTCTAATTGAGAAATAAAATCAGGTTGAGGGTATAGCTTGGAAGTAAAATGCCTTTAGGTTCAATTCCCAATACCAAAAATTAAATTAAATTAAAAAGTAAACTCTGAAAGGTTTCCAATAGAGGCAAAAAATTACAAAGGAGACAATCAGCCAGTGATCTGTTTTATTCGGCGCCCTTCAAGATGGGTACATGTCGTGGGGAAAGGGACCAGTCCCAATCAGCCATTGGAGTCATCTGGGTTCCAAGGTGGAAGTACTTCTATTTTAAAGCTGATATTTTTGGGGGGTGGGACTAAGCATGGGACCGCAGATCCTCTCGCAAGGACATCTGTAGTCTCGAGGGGTCGAGGGGTCGACTCTCTGCCTCAAGGGTTCTGCCCCCTTCCCCCACCGTGAGATCACATGGGGGAGGGACCTGATTTATCAAACTCAAGCCAGCATTTGGGAGGCTGACACAGGAGGATCGCATAGGTTCAAAGCCAGCATCAGCCACTTAGTGAGGCTCTCAGCAACTTAGTGAGACCGTTTCCAAATAAAATTGAAAACAGGTCTGGGAGTGAAGCCTGGAGGTAGAAAGCCCCTGGGTTCCACCCCAGTACCACACACACACTATATAAATATATATAAAATAGGGCTGGGGGTATAGCTCAAAGGTAGAAAGCCCCTGGGTTCCACCCCAGTACCACACACACACTATATAAATATATATAAAATAGGGCTAGGGGTATAGCTCAAAGGTAGAAAGCCCCTGGGTTCCACCCCAGTACCACACACACACACTATATAAATATATATAAAATAGGGCTAGGGGTATAGCTCAAAGGTAGAAAGCCCCTGGGTTCCACCCCAGTACCACACACACACTATATAAATATATATAAAATAGGGCTAGGGGTATAGCTCAAAGGTAGAAAGCCCCTGGGTTCCACCCCAGTACCACACACACACACTATATAAATATATATAAAATAGGGCTAGGGGTATAGCTCAAAGGTAGAAAGCCCCTGGGTTCCACCCCAGTACCACACACACACACTATATAAATATATATAAAATAGGGCTAGGGGTATAGCTCAAAGGTAGAAAGCCCCTGGGTTCCACCCCAGTACCACACACACACACTATATAAATATATATAAAATAGGGCTGGGGGTATAGCTCAAAGGTAGAAAGCCCCTGGGTTCCACCCCAGTACCACACACACACACTATATAAATATATATAAAATAGGGCTAGGGGTATAGCTCAAAGGTAGAAAGCCCCTGGGTTCCACCCCAGTACCACACACACACACTATATAAATATATATAAAATAGGGCTAGGGGTATAGCTCAAAGGTAGAAAGCCCCTGGGTTCCACCCCAGTACCACACACACACACTATATAAATATATATAAAATAGGGCTAGGGGTATAGCTCAAAGGTAGAAAGCCCCTGGGTTCCACCCCAGTACCACACACACACACTATATAAATATATATAAAATAGGGCTAGGGGTATAGCTCAAAGGTAGAAAGCCCCTGGGTTCCACCCCAGTACCACACACACACACTATATAAATATATATAAAATAGGGCTAGGGGTATAGCTCAAAGGTAGAAAGCCCCTGGGTTCCACCCCAGTACCACACACACACACTATATAAATATATATAAAATAGGGCTGGGGGTATAGCTCAAAGGTAGAATGCCCCTGGGTTCTATCCAAAGAAAGAAAGAAGGGAATAGGACTGGAAGAAAGAAAGAGAAAGGAAGGGAGGAAGAGAGAGAGAATAGGAGTGAGGTAGAATGCCCCTGGGTTCCAATCCAAATACCGCAAAAAGGCCGGGCTTGGTGGCGCATGACTGTAATCCCCACGCTTGTGCGCAGGTTCAAAGCCAGCCGCTGGATTAAGAGTCCCTGTTTCCAAAAATAAAATAGGTCTGGGAGTGTAGCCTGGAGGTAGAAGGGCTTCCAGGAACCTCAGTGCCACCCAAAAAAAAAAAAAAAAAACAAAACCAAATAACAAATACCGCCAAAAAAAAGTTCAAGGACAGCCTCAACAAATAATGAGACTTTCATCAACCTAGCCTGACCCAGTTTCAAGATAAAAAATAAAACAGAGCTAAAGGTATAGCTCAGAGGTAGAATGACCCTGGGTTCAATCCCCAGCACCACAAAAAAATAATAGTAATAATGAATAAATAAGTAAGAGTGCCTATGTGCCAGGTGCTAGAGAGATACCTGAAGAGTAAAACCCCAAACTCATCCATGACCTCTAGTGCAGAAGGTGGGTAATAAGATAAGAAACAGATGCTGGGTGTGAGGATGCGTGCTTGTAATCCCAACACTTAGGAGGCTGAGACAAGAGGACAGCAGATTCAAGGACATGCTCAGCAAATAGTGAGACTTTCATCAACCTAGCAAGACCCTTTTCAAAATAAAAATAAAATAGGGCTGGGTGTGTCGCTCATATGTAGAATGCCCCCGGGTTCAATTCCCAGTGCCACACACAAAAAAAGGAATACATAAAGATAATTTTTTTGAGCCGGGCATGGTGGTGCATGCTTGTAATCCCAGCATTCGGGAGGCTGAGACCTGGAGGATCGCAGTTCGTGGACAGCCTCAGCTACTTAGTGAGGCCCTCTTCAATTCAAGTGAGACCCGGTTTCAAAATAAAGAATAAAAAATAGGGCAGGGGGTATAGCTCAGAGGTCAAAAGCCCCTAGGTTCCATCCCCAGACCTGCAAAAAAAAATAATAATAATAATAATTTTTTTGTTGTTTTGGGGGCTTTTTGTGGTACTGGGGATTGAACTCAGGGGCATTCGACCTCTGAGGGACACCCGGCCCTATTTTTCTTTTCTTGTTTTTTTGTTTTGTTTTGTTTTGTAGTACTGAGGGTGGAACCCAGGGGCTTTTCTACCTCTGGGCTATACTCCCAGGCCTATTTTATATTTTATTTGGAAACAGAATCTCACTAAGTTGCTGAGAGCCTCACTAAATAGCTGAGGCTGACTTTGAACCTGTGCAATCCTCCTGTCTCAAGCTCCCAAGTGCTGGGATTATAAGCGTGTGCCAGCACGCCCAACTCCTACTTTTCTTTTCTTTCTTTTTTTTTCTTTTTTCTTTTTTTGTTTTTGTAATACTGGGGAATGAACCCAAGGGCATTCTACCTTTGAGCTACACCCTAATCCTTTTTTTTTGGGGGGGGTGGTACGGGGTTCCTGGAAGCCCTTCTACCTCCAGGCTACACTCCCAGACCTATTTTTGTTTGTTTTTGTTTGTTTGTTTTTGTTTTTTGCGGGTCTGGGGATGGAACCCAGGGGCATTTGACCTCCGGGCTACACCGCCCCCCCCCCCCGCCCAATTTTTTATTCTTAATTTTGAAACAGGGTCTCACTGAGTTGCAGAGGGCCTCACTAAGTAGCTGAGGCTGTCCGCGAACCGCGATCCTCCAGTCTCAGCCTCCCGAATGCTGGGATTGCAAGCGTGCGCCACCATGCCCGGCTTTCCCAGACCTATTTTTGGTGGTACTGGGGGTGGAACCCAGAGGCTTTCTACCTCTGGGCTAGACTCCCAGACCCATTTTTTTTTATATTTTATTTGGAAACAGGGTCTCGCTAAGTTGCTGAAAGCCTCACTAAGTAGCTGAGGCTGGCTTCGAACCTGCGCGATCCTCCTGTCTCAGCCTCCCAAACGCGGGGATTACAAGCGTGCGCCACAACGCCCGGCAATCCCAGACCTATTTTTGGAAACAGGGTCTCTTAAGCCAGAGAGGCTGGCTTCGAACCTGCGAGATCCTCCTGTCTCCGCCTCCCAAGCGTGGGAATTACAAGCGTGCGCCACCACGCCTGGCTATTTTTTATTTTTTATTTGGAAACAGGGTAAGGGCAACTAAGTAGCTGAGGCTAGGCACAAACCTGAGATCCTCCTGTCTCAGCCCCCCAAGTACTGGGATCACAAGTGTGCAATCCAAACCGAGCTCCTGATTCAAATTCTGACCAATTCTGGCTCTATTCATTGGCTGAGTGATGATGAGAAAGGTTACGGAGTCTTTTTTTACTCATCTATAAAACAGAATTAACAACTCCTGGGGTTGCAGTGAGGAATGAGTGAATTAATGGATGACAAGTACCTAGTAGAGAAAGCACTTAAATCTTCAGTATTAGTGATGGTCATGGTAATGCACTAACAAAAAGGACCTCAGACACAAAGGATTATAGTCAATCCTATTACCAAACAGTAACAAATAGTATCCATATAGTAACAAACACTAAAAGCACATCTTTAGTTCTAGAAAAGTAACAAGCTGGTTGAAGTGGGGCCCTTTCCCAAATCACATTAAAAGAGCTCAATTAGGCCATTTTACTTGAGGGTAGAAAAGGGATGAAAGGAAGGAACGCTTAAGAATTCCCTGACCTTCCTCCCCATACTTGAAATGCTTTCTTCAAGAGCCAAGCTTTTCCTTCCACAATTAAAATTCAGACAGACAGAAAACTTAGATTGCATTTACTCCTAACAAGCTACTGAGAATGGTTAGATCAGTAGATCTTTCCAGAAGCAGTAGACAATGCCTTAAACCCAGGCTTGGCTCTAGAATATTTCTGCTATATGACCTTGGGTACATTATTCAACTTCACTGAACTAATCATTTTACCCCTACAAGTTCCTTCTCTTCTCCCCATCACAGTTTAAGGCTCAAGGCCATATACTAAGCTATTTCTAGCATCCCCTTACTGCCTCCTCTCTCTCCTACTCATAGTCACCACTTGCAGGACCCACTTCGAAGGTCCCTCCCATTACTGTCCAGCTCCGGCCCTCACAGGTTTCAATCCCTACAACAGGTCTCAACCAAGCTCCAGAGCTTCAGCCACACCCTCTCCAGACCCACAACAATACTGTATTAAGACCTGACATCAACCAAGCTGGTGAAACATCCATGTAATCCCAGCACTTGGGAGGCTAAGACAGAAGGATCACAGGATCAAAATCAGCCTCAACACTTAGTGACCCTGTTTCTAAATAAATAAATAAAAGGGCTGGGGGTAGAGGTCCAAGAGAGAATACCCTGGGTTCAATCCCCAGTATCACAAAAAGAAAATAAAAGAAGAAAAAAAAAAGCTGACATTTTCTGACTACCTGTTTTGGTGACATATATGATTCTAAGTGTCATACCGCCGCATTCACAGTCTCTTAGTCTAACAATGAGTATTGTTAGTTATCATTACCATTTGGGGAAGGGGGTTCTGGGGATTGAATTTAAGGGTATTCTGCCTTCAGCTGCACTTCAGCCCTTTTTTTGTTTGTTTGTTTTTTTGCGGGTTTGGGGATTGAACCCAGGGGCATTTTACCTCCAAGCTACAGCCCCAACACAATTTTGTTATTCTTTATTTTGAAACGGTCTCACTAACTTGCAGAGGGCCTCACTAAGTAGCTGAGGCTGGCTGCAAACCAAGATCCTCCCACACCTCAGCCTCCCAAGTACTGGGATTACAAACATGTGCTACCACACCCAACTCCATACAGGAAACTTTTTTTCTTTTTTCTTTTGGCAGTACTGGGAATGGAACCCAGGGGCATTCTACCTCCAAGCTACATCCCCAGCCCTATTTCTTTTGGGGGGGGGGGGTCCTGGGGATGGAACCCAGGGGCATTGGACCTCCTAGCTACACCCCTGCCCTACTTTTTTTCTCTTTTTTTTCTTTTTTGGAACCGGGGATTGAACCCAGAGCACCACACCTGCAAAGCAGGCACTTTGCCACTGAGCTACATCCTGGCCCTCCCTGCCCTACTTTTTATTCTTTATTCTGAAACAGGGTCTCACTAAGTTGTGGAGGGCCTCAGTATATAGCTGAGGCTGTCCTGGAACAGTGATCCTCTGGTCTTAGCCTCCCAAATGCTGGGATTACAAACTTAAACCACCACACCTGGCCTCCTACAGGATTTCTTTTTTTTTTTTTTTTTTTTTTTTTGCGGGTCTGGGGATGGAACCCAGGGGCATTCGACCTCCAAGCTACACCCCCTACCCTATTTTTTTATTCTTTATTTGGAAACCGGGTCTCACTGAGTTGCAGAGGGCCTCACTAAGTAGCTGAGGCTCTCATCTCAGCCTCCCAAATGCTGGGATTACAAGCCTGCGCCACCACGCCCAGCACAGGATTTCTTAAAGTACCTATAATCCCAATACTTGAGAGCCTGAGACAGGAGGATCACAGTTTTGAGGACAACTCAGGAAGTAGTGAGACTCTCATCAACCTAGGGAGACCCTGTTTCAAAACAAAAATAAAACTGAGCTGGGGTTATAGCTCACAGGTAAAATGGCCCCAGGTTCAATCATTAGTACCACACAAAAAAAAAGAAAAAAAATTTTTTTTGGACATGGAGTCATTACTTGATGGGGCCTCCAAAGATATTTTCCTGAATACAGCTCCTTCACTACATAGGGGGTCCTAAAGACACAAATTATTTAATAGAGAACTAATCAATCCCCTCCCCTTTTTTGGAGGTACTGAGAATGGGACCCAGGGGCATTCTACCTCCAAGCTACACCTCCAGCCCTATTTTTTTTCTTTATTTTGGACACAGGGTCTCAATGAGTTGCAGGGGGTCGCACTAAGTAGCTGAGGCTGTTCTTGAACAGCAATCCTCCTTATCTCAGTCTCCCAAATGCTAGGATTACACCCAGTCTTATTCTTTAAATATTAACACTTATTTCTGGCCTTTATTATAACTAAGAAATAGCTAACATTTAACTCGGTCTTTACCACATGCCAAATTCTTCCCAACAATGCAGGAAAAAAAAAGTAGGCAGTAGTATTAGCCTACAAAGGAGATAAAGAAGGCTTAAAGCAAATAACTTGCCCAGGGTTATGTAGTAAAAAGGGCATCTGGCTGGGCCTGTAGCTCAGCGACAGAGTATTCACCTAGCATGCATAAGGCTCCTTATTCAATCTCCAGTACAGCAAGAAAAAGAAAAGAAAAAAAGAGAGAAAGGGTAGCCTGCGATGGGAGAACTGGGCTGCTATGATTAAGGACTATCTGCATGGTTAAGAATGAAATCCGGGGTGAGAGTAGCAAAGTGCCTGGGGTTATGGGTTCCAGGCTGCCACCTCTTTAATACTCTCATTAAAGTGACCTACTCAAACCTCTAGGAGAAGTGTGACAGAAGAGAGAAGGATGTAAGATACCTGGACTGGAGGGGAAGAAGCCTAAGTCCAGTATGGGCTCTCTTTACCAGGTAAAGGACCCTGGACAAGTTACTGAGTCTCAGTTTCCTTCTCTGTTATTAGAAGGAGATAATGAACGCTGGGCGTGGTGGTACACTCTTGTAATCCCTGCACTTGGGAGGCGGAGACAGGAGGATTGCACAGATTCGAAGCCAGCCTTGCTGGCTTAAGAGACCGTGTTTCCAAATAAAAATATAAAATGGGTCTGGGGTAGTCCAGTATGGGCTAGTGTAGCCCAGAGTTAGAACAGCTTCCAGGAACCCGAGTACCACCAAAAAAAAAAAAAAAAAAAGGAGATAATGGATCATTTGTAAAGACACGAGATCCAACAGAGGACTCGAAGATGCTAGCTAAGGTTAAAAGGTTAGCATTATTATAAAATGCCCACATATCCAAGCTAGGTTATAGAAACCTAGGAATTCCAACATGTGAGACCTTTTGTATATCAGGTCTTTACTAGGAAACAAAGACCAAATACTGTATTCACTTAAAAGGCCTAGGAAGGCCAAGCATGGTGGCTCATGCTTGTAATCCCAGCATTCAAGAGGCCGAGACTGGAGGATCATGGTTCTCAGACAGCCTCAGCTGCAACTCAGTGAGATTTCAAATAAAGAATTAAAAATAGGGCAGAAAATGTAGTTTGGAGGTAGAGTGCCCCTGGGATCCAGCCCCAGTGCCCCACCCCCAAAAAAGGACTAAAATTAGGACAAGGCTGTACCTTGGAGGTAGAATGCCCCTGGGTTCCATCCCCAGCACCACAAAAATAAATAAATAAACCTCATTTTAAATCCTCCCCCAGGTGGTCCTAGTGGCACACGTCTGTAATCTCAATACTTGGGAGGCTAAGACAGAAGGAGTGCAGGTTGCCAGCAACCTAGGAAGATCCTGTTTCAAAAACAAAAAATTTAAATTAAAAAAAAAAAAAAGGCAAGGGGTGTGCTTGGAGGTAGAATGTCCCTGGTTCCATCCCCCGTACAAAATAAATAAACACTTCCCCAAGGTCCTCCTCTCACTCCATCCCAAAAATTCAGATTGAAGCGCTTCTGTTAAATACAACCACCATACTTATACTTAGTGACTCATACCAGGCTCCTAACATTTTACCAGATTTCTGCAAGCTCATTAATTTTATCACATTTGGCCAAAGAAACCAAGGTGCAAGCCAAGCCTGGTGGCACACGCCTACAATTCCAGTACTTGGGAGGCTGAAGACAGAAAGATTGAACATTTTAGGGCAACCTCAACAATCTAGTGAGACTCTATTTTTTTTTTTTTTCCTTTTTTTCGGGTCTGGGAATGGAACCCAGGGGCATTTTTAACCTCCAAGCTGCACCCCCTGCCCTATTTTTTTTTATTTTTTATTCTTTTATTTTGAAACTGGGTCTCACTGAGTTGCAGAGGGCCTCACTAAGCAGCTGAGGCTGTCCACGATCCTCTGGTCTCAGCCTCCTGAATGCTGGGATTACAAACCTGCGCCACCACGCCCGGCTGAGACTCTATTTTATTTTTATTTTTCATTTATTTTTTTATTTTTTATTTTTTTGGGTGGTACTAGGGGTGGAACCCAGAGGCTTTCTACCTCTGGGCTATACTACCAGACCTTTTATATTTTGTTTGGAAACAGGGTCTCACTAAGTTGCTGAAAACCTCACTAAGTAGCTGAGGCTGGCTTCGAACCCGTGTGATCCTCCTTTCTCAGCCTCCCAAGCATGGGGATTACAAGCTTGTGCCACCACACCCGGCTGAGACTCTAAAGTAAAAATAATTTTTCTTTTTTTTGCAGTACTGGCGATGGAACCCAGGGGCATTCTATCTTCGAGCTATACCCCCAGCCCTAAGTTTTAGTATTTATTTTGAAATAGGGTCTCACTGAGTTGCAAAGGGTCTAAGTAGCTGACGCTGTCCGCGAACCCAGATTCTCCTGTCTCAGCCTCCCAAATGCTGAAATTACAAGGATGCGCTGAGACACTCATCAATCTTATTTTTATTTTAAAAAAAAGGGGGGATCAGGGAGTGTACTCAGAATGTTCCTGGAGTCAATCCCCAGTACCACAAAAAATTAATTAATTAATTAGAACAAAAAGGGCTAGGGGTTTAGCTCAGACCTAAGTACACCTGGGTTCAATTCAAAACACTAAAATCAATTTAATTAATTTCATCAAAAATAAAATAAGCTGGATGTAGTAGTGCATGCTTATAATCCCAGTACTGGGAGGCTAAAACTGGAAGATCCCAGGTTCAAGGCCATCCTCAGCTACTGAGCAAGGCTCACAGCAACTCAATGATACCGTTTCAAAATAAAAATGAAGCCAGGTGCCATAGCACACGCTTGCAATCTCAGCACTTAGGAGGCTGAAACAAGAGGATCGCAGCTATTACTTAGTGAGGCCCTTTGCAACTCAGTGAGACCCTGTTTCAAAATAAAGAATAAAAAATAGGACTGGGGGTTTAGCTCAGAGATAGGATGCCCCTGGATTCCATGCCCAGAACCGCAAAAAAAAAAATTTTTAAACAATCAAAATAAGAACAAAAATGGCCGTGTGTGTATCAGTGGTAGAATGTACCTGCGTTCAATCCCTTGTAGCAAAATAACATACAGCCTCCTTAGTGGTGCAACAGACCTCTTTGACAACTTTAGGCAGTTTTGAATGAAATACAGACAAAATTGGCAGAGGACATGGAGGCAAAAGAATGCTAAGTTGGGTGTGAGGACAAGCTGGCTGCCTCGGCTACAAAAGAGACAGAGGCAGAAGCAATTTGGACAAGGGAACAACTGGCAGACTGCCCAACTGAGCACGTGAAGGAAATCAGATCTGCTACAATGAGCTCCCAGACAACTGGGTTTCTAAACAAGGTACTCTCGAAGACTCAAGGCAGGAGAGACTAGAGATAATCGGCCCTTGTTTGATAAATAAGAAAAGGCCCGGCAGCATTAAGTGACTTGCCTGCGGTTTCACAATAAGTGGAAAACTTGGAACTAGAGCCAAATCCAGATCAAATCTGTTACTGAAGATGATCTGACATTTACTTGAGAAATTAAGAGATTGGGGGGGGGGGGAACCAATGACACAAATAGTCCAGCCATTCAAGTTTGTCTCTTAGGGCCTGGAAAAGAGCCACAACAGGTAACAGTCAAGGAAACAGGTCCATATGACCCAAGTCATTCAGAATGGAAAAACCCACTGAGATTTAGAATAGATTTGTGGGTACACAAGGAGAAAGCATCATAAGCCATGATCCCCACTAAAGAATGTAATCTTGTTACTAGCACTGCTTCTGGAGAACCCACTTAGAAATAAGCCAGCAGCAGCGAGGAGGTGGGGAAAGAGAAACTCTTTTACACTGTTGGTGGGAGTGCAAAATAGTTCAGCCACTATGGAGATCAGTGTGGAGATTTCTTAGAAAACTGGGAATAGATCCACCATATGATCCAGCTCTACCATTCCTGAGTATTTTTCCAAAGGGGTTGAAATCAGAGAACTACAGTAACATATGCATACCTATGTTCATAGCAGCACAATTAATAATTGCCAAAATATGGAACCAACCCAGGTTTCCATCAACAGATGAATGGATTTCAGAATTATGGGAAATACACACAATGGAATTCTATTCAGCTATAAAGAAGAACAAAATCATGGCATTCGCAAGAAAATGGAAAGATCTGGAGAACATTATGTTAAGTGAGATCAGCCAAGTACAGAAAGAGAAGGGACATATGTTTTCCCTACTATGCCCTAACTAGAGAGCATTGGGGATACCAGAGGGACTTCAGATAATGGAGGGGAAATCTCAGCAAGGCTAGAATGGAAGGATAGGTGTGGCGGTACACACTTGTAATCCCGGTACTTGGGAGGCTGAGACAGGAGGATTGCAGGCTTATGGCCAGCCTCAGCAACCTTGTGAGGCCCTCTGAAACTGAGACTCTATTTCAAAATAAAAAATAAAATTGGGCTGGGGTATAGCTCAAAGGTAATATTCTCCTGAGTTCATTCCTCAGTACCACCAAAAATAAAAATAAAATAAAATAAAAACACAAGCCTGGCATGGTAGCACAAACCTATAATCCCACTACTTAGAAGGCCGAGACAGGAGAATTGTAGGTTCAAAGACAGCCTCAGCTATTTAGTGAGGCTCTCTGCAACTCAGTGAGACCCTGTTTCAAAATAAAGAATAAAAGAGAGCCAGGTGTGCCGGGCGTGGTGGCGTACGCTTGTAATCCCAGCGCTTGAGAGGCGGAGACAGGAGGATCACGCAGGTTAGAAGCCAGCCGCACTGGCTTAAGAGACCCTGTTTCCAAATAAAAATATAAAAAATAGGTCTAGGAGTGTATAGGAGGTAGAAGGAGGGCTTCCAGGAACCCCAGTACCACCAAAAAAAAAAAAAAAAAAAAAGAGAGAGAGAGACCCTGTTTCCAGATTTTAAAAAAGGTCTGGGAGTGTAGCCTGGAGGTAGAAGGGTTTCCAGGAACCCCAGTACCACCACCACCAAAAAAAAAAAAAAAAAAGAGAGAGCCAGGTGTGGTGACGCACATTTGTAATCACATCACTTGAGAGGCTGAGACAGGAGGACACCAGTTCTAGGACAGCCTCAGCTACTTAGTGAGGCCCTTTGCAACTCAGGTGAGACCCTGTTTCAAAATAAAGAATAAAAAATAGGGCTGGTGCTGGGAGTAGTGGTGCACGCTTGTAATCCCAGCATTCGAGAGACTGAGACCAGAGGATCGTGGTTCATGGACAGCCTCAGCTACTTAGTGAGGCCCTCTGCGACTTATTGAGACCCTGTTTCAAGAATAAAGAATAAAAAACAGGGCAGGGGTGTAGCTCAGAGGTCAAATGCCCCTAGGTTCCATCCCCAAACCTGCAAAAAAAAAAAAAAAAAGGGCTGGGGTGGAGCTCGAAGGTAGAATGTCCCTGGGTTCCATCTCCAGTAGCACAAAAAAATAAAATAAAATAAAATAGGGCTAGGATGTAGCTGGGAGGTAGAATACCCCCAGGTTCAATCCCCAGTACTGCAAAAGAAAAATAAAATAAAATAAAATGCTGAGAATATAGCTAGCTCAGAGGTAGGATTCTCCTGGGTTCAATCTCCAATACAACTTTAAGTCTCAGCTACTCCAGATGCTGAAACAGGAGAATCATTTGAGCACAGGAATTTGAGGACAGTCTGGGCAACCTAGCAAGACTCCATCTCAAAAAAGAAAAAGAGAACCAGGCATGGTGGCACACTTGTAATCCCAGTACTTTGGAGGTTGAGTTGAGACAGAAGGATCTGGGTTCGCAGACAGCATCAGCTACTTTAGTGAGGCCCTTTAAAACTCAGTGAGAGCCGAGCATGGCAGCGCATGCTTGTAATCCCAGCATTCAGGAGGTTGAGACAGGAGGATCTGGGTTCGCAGATAGCCTCAGCTACTTAGCAACATCCTTTGCAACTCAGTGAGACCCTGTTTCAAAATAAAGAATAAAAAAAATAGAGCTGAGGTTGTAGCTCCAAGGTAGAATGACCCTGGATTCCATCCCCAGTACTGCAAAATGAAAAAAAAAAACTTTTTTAAAAAGGAGAAGCCGGGAATGGTGGCACATGCTTATAATCCCAGCCTTTGGGAGGCTGATCACATGACAGGTAGATCACACTTCATGGACAGCCTCAGCTACCCTTTGCAACTCAGTGAAAACCTGTTTCAAAATAAAGAATAAAAATTAGGGCTGGGGGTATAGCTCAGAAGTTGAATCCCCCTGGGTTCCATCCCCAGTACCAAAAAAAAAAAAAAAAGGTGGGAGTGTAGTTCAGAGGTAGAATGCCTCTGAATTCAATCTTCTAGTCTGAAAAAAAAAAGAAAGAAAAAAAAAAAAAGGGAGAAAAATGTAGGAAAAATCCCACACCTACCAAATCATAATCAGCATTTTCACAAGAACCCTAGGTGATTTGTATGCTCACTCAAGTGTGAGAAGCACTGGTGTCGGATACATTTAAGGTGCACTGTACAGCAACCAGAACACACATAAAGTATCCAACAGCCAAATAAAGAGACGAAGTACCTTTTCACTTTCCATATACCATATTTTATTAGGTACTACGCAAACAGACCTCCAGTATTTTTTATAAATTTAATACTTACTAACGAACACATGAGCTAAATTTTGGGTCTATTTTACTTCCTCACATAACACAACTTAATTCTAGAACTTTCATGCATGAGAAATATGAAACAGCTTAGTTGTTCTGAAAATACAATAATGATTAATTTTATTCAAGTGAGTTCAGAGCACTTCCCCACAAGCCCCATTAATTTCTACAGGTTCCTAGGAGTATCATCCAATCAATCCCCCAGCATCTCTAGGAAGCAGGTGCTTGGAAAACATCCAGTTTCCAAATGGAATTCGGAAGGACTTGGTCCTGAAAATGCAGTGTTCCTGCCTTGTCCTATTGGTGCAGATCCTCAAACCCAAACTCCCCCATCCACTCACTGAGGCCTCATGCAGCTGCAGTCAAGTACTTCCTAAAAGGAAGAAAGGTCAGAAGTGTCACTATCTACCAAGCACTTGAGATTCCAGCTGTAGAGAAATTAATCTGCTTGGGGCCCAGACTGAGAAGCCCTGAGAAAGATCTGGAAAAGGAATGGAAAATTACAAAAGAATCTACTGAGACTCTTGAGAGACAAGATGTCCCAAATATTTGTAGAGATTTAAGATGGGGCTCGGAGGCAAAGACTGGCAGATACGTGATAAGATAGGAAAAGATAAATATCCATCCCCAGTTGTACGCCAGGGACAAAAACAAAGAGGGTCCAAGGGATTCCACTAAATGACACTGGGGACAAACCCAAGGCCTAAGCACTCCACAACCAAGCTACACTACAGCCAAAATATTTTCTTTTCTTGATAAAATAACGAAAGCCATCATAGGGGAAGAAGCATATAGGCTAGAAGCAATAAAGTGTTAGGGGAAAAAATCTCCTGAAAGCCAAGCGAGGTGGCTCACACTAATAATCCTAGTACTTGGGAGGCTGAGACAGGAGGACCACAGGTTCTCAGCCAGCCTCAGCTATTAAGTGAGGCCATTTGCAACTTAGTGAAACCCTGTCTCAAAATAAAAAATAAAAGAGCCGGGCGTGGTGGCGCACGATTGTAATCCCTGCGCTTGCGCTTGGGAGGCTAAGACAGGAGAATCGCACGGGTTCGAAGCCAGCCTCAGCTACTTAGTTAGGCTCTCAGCAACTTAGTGAGACCCTGTTTCCAAATAAAATATAAAAAAGGTCTGGGAGTATAGATCAGAGGTAGAAAGCCTCTGGGTTCCACCCCCAGTACCATCACCAAAAAATAAATAAATAATAAATAAATAAATATTAAAAAAAATATAAAAAATAGGGCTGGACGTGAGGCAAAGATGAAGATGGGACTAATGAGCCCAGGATAGGAGCCTGCCGAGGGGTTAGGCCGGTGCCAGGGTCAGCGAGGCCGGGATCGGAGCCTATCGTGAGGCTAGGCCAGTGCTGGGGCCTCTGAGACCGGGAGAGGAGCCAGCCAAGGGGTTAGTTCGGTGCGGGGGCCAGCGAGGCCAGGATCAGGGCCTCCCATGAGGCAAGGCCGGTGCTGGAGACAGTGAGGTCGGGATAAGAGTTCTCCGGGTGGCCAGGCCACTACTGGGGCCGTCAAGAGTAGGATCGGAACTTGCAATGCGGCATGCACAGAGAGATAGCACAGAAAATAAAATCCAGATGCTTCCCCTAATTAGCAAGAACTAGGAAGAAAGGGGTAACAGGAGGAGGTCGAGTAGTAGAAAAGGCCCTATTGAGAAGCAATTAAGGTGACCAATCAGAGGGGAGGGGATAGGGGGAGGATGGAATCTCTTTAAAACTCATGAGGTGCATAAACAGTTATGTCAAAGATAATCACCAATTAAGCATGGGATCGAGGGGGGGAGGGAATGGGATGGGGATTGGATGAGGGCTTATTGGATGATATGTACCTGTATATCCTCTCAAGTCTTGTATTCCAAAGTAATGTATGACTACAAAAAAAAAAATAATAATAATAATAAAATAGGGCTGGAGTCTAGCCAGGCTTGGTAACGCACACTTGTAATCCCAGGATTTGGGAGGCTGAAACAAAAGGATCCAGGTTCACGGAAAGCCTCAGCTACTTAGTGAGGCCCTTTGCCACTCAGTGAGACCCTGTTTCAAAGTAAAGAATAATAAAATAGGGCTGGGAGTGTCACTAAAAGTTAGAATGCCCCTGGTTTCTATCCCCAGTACCGAAAAAAAAATTTTTTTTAAATAGGGCTTGGGAGCCGGGCGTGGTGGCACACGCTTGTAATCCCAGCGCTTGGGAGGCTGAGACAGGAGGACTGCATTAATTCGAAGCCAGCCTCAGCTACTGAGTGAGGCTCTCAGCAACTTAGTGAGACGCTGTTTCCAAATATAAAATAGGTCTGGGAGTATAGCCCAGGGCTAGAAAGCCCCTGGGTTCCACCCCCAGTACCAAAAAAATAAATAAATAAATAAAAAATAAATAGGGCTTGGGGGGTGTGGCTCAGAGGTAGAATGCCTCTGGTTTCCATCCCCAGTAACAACAAAAAAAAAAAAAAAAAAAAAAATAGGGCTGGGGATAGCTTGGAGGTAGAATGCCCCTGGGTTCAAACCCCAGTTCTGCCAAAAATAAAAATAAAAAAGCAAGTCTTGAAGAATTTCTTTTTTTTTTTTTTGTAAGTATAGGAGAGATCAAGCAAAATAGAAAATAGAACCTACCTAACTAGAATTTCATTAAAAGCAAAAAACAGGAGCGTTAAGAGTCTATCAATAACCAAAGAAATACAATGGGATTTTCTTCCAGTTTGAATCCTGCACCAGCAAGCCAGACAGTGCCAAATTTAAGGCCACGTCCAGCACAAGGGGAACACAGGGGGGAATCTCTATAGCCAATTAGTAAACAGAACACTGTTCAAAGGAATCAGGAACCATAAAAATGCTTCCGAGCAAGGCAAGAAAGACTTCCTGTCTTCAGAAAGTCCTGTCTTCAGAAAGATAGAAGATAAACCAGTGGTGAACATCCCAGTGACTGGAAGCTAAGGCAGAAGTTCCAGTAAAGCCTGTGCAACTTACTGAGACCCAATCTCAAAACAAAACAAGAGCCAGGCATGGTGGCACATGTTTGTAATCCCAGCATTTGGGAGGCTGAAACAGGAGGATCACAGTTCAGAACCAGCCTCAGCTACTTAGTGAGGCCCTCTGCAACTCAGTGAGACCCTGTTTCAAAATAAAGAATAAAAATAGGGCAGGGAATGTGGCTTGGATGTCAAATGCCCCTGGGTTCCATCTCCAGACCGGCCAAAAAAAATAAACAAATAAATAATAGGGCTGGGGGTGTATCTTGGAGATAAAATGTCCCTTGGGTTCCATCCCCAGTACTGGAAAAAAAAAAATGGCTAGGAATATAGCTCAGTAATAGAGTGCTTGACTAATATGCATGAACTCTGGGTTCAATCCCCAGTACCAATGGAAAAAGAAAAAGTGAATAACCAAAGGCAATTCAGGCACCGCTTTAGGAGGATTCTGGGGGAAGGAGGGGTTCAAAAGGTGTGGCTACAGAAAACTACTCAAAAGCTGGGTGTGGTGGGTGACACAGGCTTTTAATCCCAATACTTGGAAGGCTGAGACTGGAGGATCAGTTTGCAGACAGCCTCAGCTATTTAGTGAGGTCCCTTGCAACTCAGTGAGACCCTGTTTCAAAATAAAGAACAAAAAATAGGGCTGGGGGTATACCTTAAAGGTAGAATGTCCCTGGGTCCCATCCGCAGTAACCTCCACCCCCCAAAAACAAAATATGCTCAGAAAAAAAAGTCCATGAAAGCAGAGAGAAAGTGCTGAGCTGAACAAAGATATGTACTCACAAGTGGAAGAAAGAGGAAATGGGCACAGTGACTTGAGTGGGATAGCACCTAAAGGGGAATGTAGTTTCCAGGAAGGCTGGAAACTCAAGAATAAAACATCCTGAGTGGCAAAAAACCTAAAAAAAAAAATCAGAAAAGGCCAGGCGAGGTGTCACAGGCCTGTAATCCCAGGTAATCAAGAGACTGAAGTAAACTGGGTGTGGTGGCACACACTAGTAATCCCAGTACTTGGGAGGCTGAGGTTTTCCAAACAGCCTCAACTAAGTGAAGCCTTCTGCCACTTAGTGAGACACTGTTCCAAACTAAAAGAATAAAAAATAGGATTGGGCCGGGCGTGGTGGTGCACGTTTATAATCCCAGCCCCAGCGCTTGGGAGGCTGAGACAGGAGGATCGCGCAGGTTCAAAGCCAGCCTCAGCTACTGAGTGAGGCTCTCAGCAACATAGTGAGACCCTGTTTCCAAATAAAGTATAAAATAGGTCTGGGAATGTAGCAAAGGGGTAGAAAAGCCCCAGGGCTCCACCCCCAGCAACAACAACAAAAAAAAAAAACAGAGGCTGAGGCTGAAGGAGCACAAGTTCCAGCACAGCCTGGGCAATTTAGCATGCCCTTGTCTCAAACCCCTGGGCTCAATCTCCAGTACAGAAAAAAAGGAGGTGGACATTCCAAGTACATACTGCAGAACTACAGACCACTCACCACGTGGAAATGAGAGGATTCAGGGAAAAGGTGTGTCCTTATATTCAAGAAGCATCTGGATGGTAGCTAAACTCTCAAAGTTGTGCACTTCTTACTAGAAAGGATGCACGCTATACATTAAGGGCAGATAAGAAGGAAATACACTCTCAGGAAAAGTCAATATCCACCAATAAATAAGGCAGTTTGAGAAATTCATGAAAAGGTGAACCCCAACGACAGTGACTGGGAAAAAGTCCCCTAATTCATGAAGCTGGAAGTACCCATAAACATGAGTACTTCAAGAGCTGAGAAAAGAAAGTGGCCCCTAAATTTAAGAAATTCTGGAAACATTTTGTTACATTTGAGCCTGGAAATGGGATTCTACCGTAAAGTGGTGGGGGTATATTACAGTATTCCAAAATTCTGGTTACTGGAACTCAGTTTTGAGGAACCTGTTAACAGGGTAAATCCTCAAATTGGAAACGGAGTTCTCAGCCTAGAGGCTTCAGAAAGTGAACGTGCCCCCACTTTGAGGGGGGGGGGGTTCACCCTCAGTCTGAGGGAATTTATAAACAAAATCTCAGGGCCAAAGCTTTAAAAAGGGGGTGCACGGCACGGATTTTCAAAACTATAAAGAAAGGGGATACTCCCATATTTGGGGTCTTGAAAAAGGGGTGTGCTCTAAGAATAGGATACAAGAGGTAATAAAAGAAAGCGCGTTACCAAAGCACAAAGCAACAGCAGGCGAGGGTAGTGGGGCTCTCGGGGCCCACACATATCAAGAGTCGGGCTCCACCACTCGCCCTCCCCCCACATACACACAAGCACACTCACGGCCCGTTCCGCGCCCAGGACCCGCACCCCGCAGCCCAGCCCCCTCGGGCGGTGCTGATTGGCCGCTGCTGCCGTCACTCCCTCGGTCAGCCCCGGGGATTGGGTGCAACTTGCACGCCCGCCACGCTCTTAGCAGCGGTCCCCGGGCCTCCCTTCGGGCTGAGCGAACGGGGCCAGGCGGGGAGCGGGTCCGGCCGGGGGCTCGGGGCTGGGGTGGCATCCGTCACCGTTCCCGCCCGCACAGCACGCGCACGGCGCGGGCCCGGCCCGGCCCGGCCCGGCCCCGGCCGGCCGACTTGGCCTCGCCGCGCCTAGCCGCGAGCTCACCTCACCGCCCCGCTCCTGCTGCGCCGCTCCAGGACCAACCGACAGGAGGACTCTGCGTGCTGTGCACCACGTGACCCCAGGGACGCGCCCAGCGTATCCCCCGCCCCACACACACACGCACCATCGCCACCACCGGGTGACGCAGCGCCCCGGCCGCCCCGCCCTCGCCCCGCCCCCTGGGTCGCCGCGAGGCGGCGCGCGCAGGCCACGCCCACGGCCCTGGCGCGCGGGAACCCGGCCTGGGGTCGGGAGCTTGAAGCCCTCTCCCACCCACAACTGCTGAGGTCACGCGAAGCCCGGGACTGGGTACTCTCCAGCCCCTGTTCGTTTTGCCTTGAAAATGCAGCTCGAAGCCTCCTACTTCTCTCCATTTTCCTTCCCCCACTCAGGTCCTGGGTACCATCACCAGTCTCCAAGACAACTGAGATATCCACCCCATGATTTTTCCAAGTTCCAATCTGTTCTTCACGCAGAGAGCATTTCAAGACGCCATACGCTACTCAGAGCCTGATTTCCTCTCTTCTTCAGATTTAAGATCGAAATCTTCACCTAGAGTTTAAATGGTTGACTATCTAACCAGGCTATTCAAAATCAACCTAACCAGCTTTTTCTCACATCCAGATCCCCTACGTTCTCAGCATCCTTCAAGTCCGTAAGTGCGCCACATCCCTGCTCACCTCCAGATCACTGCTCTGATCCCTCAACTTTGTGTTATTATCTCCTAGGAAAAGGGAGAAAAAAGGAGCTGCTGAAAAAGAAGATGTATGTTGTCCCTGAGGACCAAGTTGCAACCACTATAGAAAACTAAGGTTTTTGTCCAATAAGACTTGCCAGCTTCTGAGGGAAAAGGGCTAAATTTTATTAAAACAATAACCTTGTTTTACACTGAAAGACAGGACACCTAGAATGCACTGTTTTGTGTGCAGAGGAGAATTCTATGGAACTGGAAATTGAACCTAGGGGCACTTTAGCTCTAAGCTACATTCTCTGCCCTTTAATTTTTTTTTTTTTTTTTTTTTTTTTGGTGGTACTGGGGTTCCTGGAAGCCCTTCTACCTCTGGGCTCCACTCCCAGACCTATTTTTACATTTTTATTTGGAAACAGGGTCTCCTAAGCCAGCGCACGTGTCTGGCTTCGAACCTGCGCGATCCTCCTGTCTGTGCCTCCCAAGCGCGGGGATTACAAGCGTGCGCCACCACGCCCGGCCCTTTAATTTTTTTTTTAATTTTGGTATTAGGGATTAAACTCGAGGGCACTGACCTCTGAAGCCCTCTTTATTTGTTTGTTTTTCGTATGTGTGGTGCTGGGATTTTTTTTTTCTGAAGATTTAAAGAAGTTTATTATAAACATAGAAATACAGAAAATAGAAATACAGAAAATAGTTACAGCCCCATGCCAAAATGGCATGAGGGGAGGAGGGTGGCCCAGGCCAACTCACCATTCCCCTGTGGTGCTGGGATTTAACCCAAGAGTATATTACCTTCAAGCTATATGCCCAACTCTATTATTATTTTGTTGTTGTGAAGGTGGTAGTGATGATACTGGGGATTGAACCCTGGAAAATTCTACCTCTGAACTACATCCCTAACCATATTTTATTCTTTCATTTATTTAATTTTAATTTTATTTATTTATTTATTTTGTGGTACCGGGTATGGAACCCAGGGACATTCTACCTTCAGGCTATACCCTCAGTCCTATTTTTTATTGTTTATTTTCAAACAAGGTCTCACTGAGTTGCAAAGGGCCTCACTAAGTAGCTGAGGCTGGCAGCGAACCTGGATCCTCCTGTTTCATCTCCCTAAATGTTGGGATTACAAACATGTGCCACCATACCCGGCTTTAATTTTTATTTATATTTATGTATTTATGTATTTATTTATTTATGTGGCACTGGGGATTGAACCTGAAGGCATTCTACCTCTGAAGTACACTCCTAGCCTTATTTTGTTTTTATTTGGAAACAGGGTCTCACTGGTTTGATGAAAATCTCATTACTTTCTTTTCTTTTTTTTTTTTTTTTTTTTTTAGGTGGTGGTACTGGGGTGGAACCCATAGGCTTTCTACCTCCGGGCTATACTCCTAGACCTATTTTATATTTTATTTGGAAACAGGGTCTCACTACATTGCTGAGAGCTTCACTAAGTAGCTGAGGCTGGCTTTGATCCTCCTGTCTCAGCCTCCCAAGCATGGGGATTACAAGCCTGCACCACCATGCCCCGGCTCTCTTTTTTTTTTTTTTTTTTTTTTTTTTTTTGGTGGTACTGGGGTTCCTGGAAGCCCTTCTACCTCCGGGCTACACTCCCAGACCTATTTTTGCATTTTTATTTGGAAATAGGGTCTCCTAAGCCAGCGCGCGGGGCTGGCTTCGAACCTGCGCGATTCTCCTGTTTCTGCCTCCCAAGCGCGGGGATTACAAGCGTGCGCCACCACGCCCGGCCTCTTTTTTTTTTTTTTAACAGGTCTGGGGATGGAACCCAGGGGCATTCTACATCGGAGCTATACCCCCTGTGTTGTTTTTGTTTTTTGTTTTTTGTTTTTTGTTTTGAAACAGGGTCTAAGTTGCAGAGAGCCTCTAGGTTCCATCCCCAGACCCACCCAAAAAAAAAAAATTGGAGCAGGACGTGGTGGCACAGGCTTGTAATCCCAACATTTGGGAGGCTGAGACAGGAGAATCCTGGTTCGAGGACAGCCTCAGCTACTTAGTGAGGCCCTCTGCAACTCAGTGACACCCGGTTTCAAAATAAAGAATAAAAAATAGGGCAGGGGGTGTAGCTCGGAGGTCACAAGCCCCTGGGTTCCATACCCAGACCCGCAAAAAAATAAAAAAAATAAAAAGAATAAAAAGAATAAAAAAAAGGAGCCAGGCGTGGTGGCACACGCTTGTAATCCCAGCGCTTGGGAGGCTGAGACAGGAGGATCACACAGATTCAAAGCCAGCCTCAGATGGTTTACGAGACCCTATTTCCAAATAAAATATAAAATAGGTCTGGGAGTGTAGCCCGGAGGTAGAAGACCCCTGGGTTCCGTTCCCAGTACCACCAAAAAGAAGAAGAAGAAGAAGAAGAAGAAGAAGAAGAAGAAGAAGAAGAAGAAGAAGAAGAAGAAGAAGAAGAAGAAGAAGAAGAAGAAGAAGTAGAGTTAGGGGTGTAGCATCCCAGTACCACAAAAAAATAAAAATAAGTTAGGTAGGCCTGATGGCACAGGCTTGTAATTCCAGTACTGAAACTCTGCAACTTAGTGAGACCCTATTTCAAAATAAAGAACAGAGCCGGGCATGGTGGCACATGCTTGAAATCCCAGCATTTGGGAGGCTGAGACCAGAGGATCGCTGTTCACGGACAGCCTCAGCTACTTAGTGAGCCCCTCTGCAACTCAGTGAGACCCTGTTTCAAAATAAAGAATAAAAAATAGGGCAGGGGGTGTAACTTGGAAGTCGAATACCCCCTGGGTTCCATCCCCACACCCGAAAATAAATAAATAAATAAATAAATAAATAAATAAATAAATAAATAAATACAGGTATTCTTACTGGTATGTTATCAGTGCTACCAAGGCAGCAGGCTGGTAACTTATTTCTTAGCCAGGTGATGCCTCTTTGTCTTCGGGCAGTGCACTTACTAAGTGCAGGAGTCAATAATCTACCTACCTTGTTCCTACCTCTATTATGTCGGCTATATTGGTTGCCCATCAACTATGGGTGCTTTGAAGTAACCCATGGAGTTTACCAAGGCTGGGTCACAAAGAGGAGGAAACTAAGGTGCCAATTACAGCCAGTGTAGTGATACATAATCACTAAGAGCAAAGCATAAGGCCCTTGTTATCTTTACAGCTAGGCAGAGTCACTGTGTTCTTAGGGCTTATAATTGTGTGTGTGTGTGTGTGTGTGTGTGTGTGTGTGTGTGTTGCTATACTGGAGATGGAACCCAGGGGGCATTCTACCTCCGAGAAATACCCCCACCCCTATTTTTTATTCTTTATTTTGAAACAGGGTCTTACTAAATTGCAAAGGGCCTCACTAAGTTGTAGCTGAAGCTGTCCATGAACCCAGATCATCCTGTCTCAGCCTCCCGAATGCTGGGATTACAAGCGTGCACCACCACACCCTGCTTCTTTGAATTATTTTTATATATTTGTAGGGCTACTGGCTTTAATGTATTTCTAAGGCCAAATGCTGCAATTGTCTCTACAGGCTTTTAAGGCTAAAGGCCTTATTTTCCTTTACTTTCTTACTATGGGATAATCTTTAGAACAAAGGGCAGCGAGAGGGGAGCTATTCAGTGTAATAGTTGTTCCCTCCCGGCCTGAGTCCCTACATAGCACCCAGACTGTCACAGCCCTTTACTTTTTTCTTTCTTTCTTTTTTGTAATGGGGATTTAACCCAGGAGCATTATGAAATTGCTGAGAGTTACTTAAGATGCTGAGACAGGAGGATCGCACAGGTTCAAAACCAGTCTCAGCTACTTAATGAGGCCCACCGCAACTTAGTAAGACCCTGTTTCCAATAAAATATAAAAATAGGTCTGGGATTGTCGAAAGGTAGAAAGGCCCTGGGTTCCATCCCAGTACCACCGAAAGAAGGAAAAGAAAGAAAGAAAGAAAGAAAGAAAGAAAGAAAGAAAGAAAGAAAGAAAGAAAGAAAGGAAGGAAGGAAGAAATTGCTGAGGGCCTCCCTAAATTGCTGAAACTGGCCTCAAACCTGCAATCCTCCTGTCTCACCTCACAAGGATTGGTATTATATATAGGCATGAACCACCATAACCAGTTCTACTAAGTTCCTTTATTTATTTATGTATTGATGTATTTATTTATTTATTGTACTGGAGATTGAACCCAGGAGTGCTCTATCTCTGAGCTACACTCCCCAGCCTTATTTTTATTTTGAAACAAGGTCTCACTAAGTTGCTCTTGCGGTCCTCAGACTTGTGATCTTCCTAACTCAGCCTCCAAAGAACAGGGATTAAAGGCATGAACCACCATGCCTGGCTCCACTAAGGTCTTTGTTTTCTTTTGGTTTTTTGCAGTACTTTGAATGGAACCCCCAGGGGCGTTCTGCCTCTGAGCTACACCCACAGCCCTAATTTTTATTTTTTATTTTGAAACAGGGTCTCACTGGGTTGCTAAGGGCCTCACTAAGTAGTAACTGAGGCTATCTGTGAACCTTGATCCTCCTGCCTCAGCCTCCCAAATGCTGTGATTACAAACCCATGCCACCACATCCGACTTTTTATTTATTTATTTATTTATTTATTTATTTATTTATTTATTTTTGGTACTGGGGGTGGAACCCAGAGGCTTTCTACCTCCAGGCTATACTCCCAGACCTATTTTTTATTTTATTTGGAAACAGGGTCTCACTAAGTGCTGAAAGCCTCACTACGTAGCTGAGGCTGGCTTCAAACCCATGCAATCCTCCTGTCTCAGCCTCCCAAGCGCGGGGATTACAAGCGTGCGCCACCACACCCGGCTTTATTTATTTATTTTTTTAAAACAGGTCTTAGCCTGGCGTGGTGGCACATGCTTGTAATCCCAGCATTCAGGAGGCTGAGACCTGAAGATCGAGGTTCAGGGACAGCCTCAGCTACTTAGTGAGGCCCTCCGCAACTTAGTGAGACTCTGTTTCAAAATAAAACACGTCTTGCTCGGTTGATGAGAGTCTTAAGGCTTGCTGAGTCTTTCCTCAACTTGTGATTCTCCTGTTTCAGACTCCCAAGTACTGTAATTACAGGAGTCTTCCACCACATTTGGCTTTTATTTATTTATTTATTTATTTATTTATTTATTTATTGTGGGTCTGGGGATAGATTCCAGGGGCATTAAACCTCCAAGCTACACATCCTGTCCTTTTTTATTCTTTTTTTTGAAAAGGAGTGTAAGTTACTGAGGGCCTCACTAAGTAGCTGAGGCTGTCCGTGAACCATGATCCTCCTGTCTCAGCCTCCTGAATGCTGGGATTACAAACGTGGGCCACTATGCCCAGCTGGCTTTCTTTTTTTTTTTTTTTTTTTGATTTATTGATTTGTCGATTTTGCAGTCCTGGCGATGAAACCCAGGGGCATTCTTCCTCCAAACTACATCCCCAGTCTGATTTTTATTCTTTATTTTGAAACAGGGTCTCACTGGGTTGCAAAGAGCCTCACTCAGTAGCTGAGGCACCCTGGGAACCCGGATCCTCCTGTCTCAGCCTCCCGAATGCTGGGATCACTAGCTATCGTGTGCCACCACGCCCAGCTAATTTTTATTTTTATTTTTTTATTTTTTTGAGGGTCTGGGGATGAAACCAGGGGCATTTGACCTCCGAGCTACACCCCCTGCCCTGTTTTTTATTCTTTATTTTGAAACAGGGTCTCACTAAGTTGCAGAGGGCCTCACTAAGTAGCTGAGGCTGTCTTCAAACTGCAATACTCCTGTCTCAGTCTCCCAAATGCTGGGATTACAAGTGTGCGCCACCACACCCGGCCTTATTTTTATTTTTATTTACTTATTTTTTATTTATCTTTTTTGTGGTACTGGGTATGGAACCCAGGGGCATTCTACCTTCGAGCTACACCCCCTGCCCTATTTTTTTTATTCTTTTTTCTGTTTTGTTTTGTTTTTGTGGGCCTGGGGATGGAATCCAGGGGCATTCAACCTCTGAGCTACACCCCCTGCCCTATTTTTTATTCTTTATTTTGAAACCAGGTCTCACAGCCAGGCGTGGTGGCGCACACTTTT